>NC_051155.1:123139567-123287437 GCF_013339745.2 Dermacentor silvarum
GAACCGACAGCCGAACTACATCTTCGACGACGCTACGTCGAGTACCAGCCCGGCGACCGTGTTTGGGTCTGGACTCCGATACGCCGGCGAGGACTTAGCGAGAAACTATTACGACGCTATTTCGGACCCTACAAGATTATCCGACGGATTGGCGCACTGGACTACGAGGTCGTGCCAGACGGCATTTCGCAATCACAGCGGCGCCGCGCACGACCCGAAGTCATCCACGTGGTGCGTCTTAAGCCTTTCTACGCCCGCTGACGAACTTAGGTACTTCGTTGCTTTGTTATTTTTTATTGTCTTTATTACACGTGGTTTATGTTTTCGGACTCGTGTTTGTTAGTAGCATCGGGACGATGTTTTTTTAAGGGGAGGGTAATGCCACGTGTACTTGTTTATCTTTTACCGGTGACCGCTCTTCACCGGCTCACAAACGTTAAACGTTATCGCTCGGCGCAGGACGCGCCTGTATCGGAAGTTTCTAGAACGTTATCGATGCTTCTTTCCGTTGCCTGTCTTCACTGACGCTTATGTTATCTGATTGTATGACCGACGCGAATTGTCTAGAACTTTCTGGAAGACACGCGGGCATCAGGGATTAATCTGGAACCTTCGATGACTCAGGTATAAAAGCCGACGCGTTTCGCCGCTGATCAGATGTCGACGATCGCCGACTGTGTTCGCCGCTATCGTTGTGCTTCAAGTGTAACTTGCTTTTGTGGGCACAGGTTCGCCCAATAAAGAATCAGTTTCGTCATTCCCAGTTTTACGACTGTTCGCTTCATCGTCACTACTACGTGACAATATGAATCGGGCACCTTAAAAGCCTTTCACATTGAAAATCAGAAAGATAATTGTGTCAGCGATACGCCCTTGTGTTTAACAAACAAGAAACGTGCCTACCTAGCGGGTAGGTAAAATGTAATCAAGCTGATATCAATTCACCTGTCTTGGGAGGAGTTGAAGATGCGCATGCGCCGAATATATTGTGCGGCAATGTACATTCCAAAAAATGTTAAAATAAATGCTGGTGATTTACGTGCCGAAATCACGCTTTGATTGAGGCCCGCCGTGGCGGGGGACTCCGGATTAATTTCGACTACCTGGGGTTCTTTAACGCGCACCCAAAGCACGGTACACGGGTGTTTCTGGATTTCGCCTCCCTCGAAATGTGGCCGCCGCGGCCGGGATCCCGCGACCTCTTGCTTATGTACACTCCAAAAAAGTACAGTTGGAATTCCTGCGTCCGTCCGTGTCTAACGCCTTTTAGATGCGAAGCATCTTATTCTCGGGGCTATGTCACTCCCTCCCTCCATCAATCCGCCGTGCGCACACCCGCACTGCGCATGCACATCCACCTCCCCCTCCTTTCCTTGTCTCATCTCCTATCCTCTCAGCGTTCCTCCTCTCCCCTCCACACCTGCACTGCGCAGCGCATCCTCCGCCCCCTCCTCTCCTTGTCTCATCTCCTCTCTTCTCGGCATTCCTCCTTCCTCTCCGACCCTCCTCTCCTCTCCGGATTGCGCAATGAATGGCAACACCCATAGAGTTTCTCTACCGGGAAAACGGGCGCTGCTGCGCTGTGGTATCCATGGGAATGCCGGTATATTATGACTTCGGATTGGCATCGTTCTTGGAGAGCAAGAACGTCTTGAAGACGCGCCTGGCTAGCACCGTTCCGTCTGTCACAATGATTCATTTCCTGCTAAAACAGCACGTAAAAACTGCTTTAGCTTTATTTTTACACAAAAACATGTTTTGTTTAATTTTGAGTACTTGCTATTGGATGCACAATTATATGAAACGTAAAAATTATCAACTGGCTGCTCAAGTTGGATTGCAGACAAGATTATCGCTCGCTTTGGAACAACTTGTCGTCTGTTCTTGCTTTTCTTCGCTTGATTCTGCATTGTAGGTGAGTAAATTTTATTGAGAGATGTAATATGGGTGCATGAAAGCCTTTTATGTAGATTTTACTTTAAGAACGCATTATTTGTGTAGCCCTATCCACGTTTTAGACGAAGCTTTGTTCAATACCAGCCAACACAAGCCTCGCAGACACATATCCCGTCATTCCCATGAGGGCACGGCGCCCTTTAAGAAACTCGTATAGACGGTGGCGCCAGTTTACCCTCTAGGTGTTATAGTGAGAAACTCTATGGCAACACCTGCGGCTCCGCGCGCGATAATGCGAAGCAGCTTAGGTTAGAGGCGCGACGGTAGGCGCCCCAGAGGCACCGGAAACAGTCACCAACGCCGCGCGCGTTCGGTGCGAACGCGGGCAAAACACCGACGGCGTCGACAACAGTTCTGCGCGTTGCTGGTGCTGCTCCATGTCCAAGTTTATACAGCTGATAAAACTACCTTAAGTCGACCCCATGGCTGCTTCGCATACTACTCAGGGTTCCCCGAAGGGAATATGGTGTATTTTTTTTTCATGTATACGCGTCCTTGTGTATCTGCTGGTACCCCCATTTTACTGCTAAAGCATTATATGGCTTAGAGCACTGCTCGGGCCCGGCCCGGGCGCGTTTTTACGTTGGGCTGCCCGCCCGAGCCCTACCAAAAATTTTATGGCGAGAATCTACGTTACCCGCGCGGCCCGGCCCGCCACCCCTTTACCTTAGGCCCGTAATACCAGCGCGCGAAGTAGTATGAATGACCCTGCCGAGCAGTATCGCCAGCAGTTTCCAACGGCGTGACCTTGATGCGGCCCAATCCACTTCTATCGCAGCGCCGCCACAGTATTTTTCCACGTCGGGCGCCTCACTGCAAAGCATGCGTCGCCACAGCCGCTCGTCCCACTCAACCGTATTCTAGTACACTATAGCCGAAGCGCAGCCACGACCGGTCGTGAGCGCAGCGCATGGTTGGGGTAAATGGAGAAAGAAAGCGTCTCGTTCATCTATGGTGCAGCGTAATGCGCTGCTGCTAGGTGGCCGGTTGAGAACATGTGTGCAATCATGGATGGACACAGATTTCAGCCGCGTGACGAATTATCTTGTCTTACCAGTCATCGTTTTACCAATTCGCCTTTGAAGAATCAGCAAGTCGCGAATGCGCTTGCACTGCGCTGAAAGCATTAATTACATTGATTTAGGTAAGGAATACAATGACATCCTTTGGTTTGAGGCGACTTTGGTCTTTCTGGAGTTTTACATTCTGTTCAAACAGCGCAAAATGCGACGGAAGAAGAAAAGGGTAGTACACAGGAGTAGCACTGCTAGCTTCCAGCTGCGTCGGGGCAACAGGTTTTTCAGAGTCGAGACGCGCCAGGATAACTCGCTGCACGTTACATGCACACCACCAGAAAGTCCGAGCCCGGCCCGGGCCCGACTCAAAATACCCGAGCTCGGCCCGGGCCCGGGTCAATAAACACATGCCGTGCCCGAGCCCGGCCCGAGCCCGTGAAAAAACTGCCTTACCCGACCCGGCCAAGCCCACGGGCCGGCCCCGGGCTTTCGGGTAAGCCCAAGCCCATGCAGTGCTCTAAATTACGGCTTATAAGGGGGAAAATCCGGTGTTGGCGTGACCACACGGTTTTCTAAAAAGGCTACCAACCCTCGGTCTTTTGTGGGAGTCGAACCCACGACATTTAGTGTTAAGGCACAGTTAAATACGGTTGAGGTAATTAGGGACTCGCACCCACGACATTTGGTGTTAATGAAGATTAAGTTAATTAAGGCACTCGAACCCATGACCTTTGTTGGGAGTCGAACCCACGACCTTTGGTGTTAAGGGGAAATTAATTAAGGCACAATTAATTAAGATCGAGTTAAGACACAGGTTTAATTAAGATAGAATTTTTTAAAGCACTCGAACCCACGACCTTTGGTGGGAGTCGAACCCTCAACCTTTGGTGGTCACAATGTTTTTGCATTCATTCCCGTAGGGATAACTAAGTGCCACTTGAATTATTTTTTTCAATTACAATATGTGCATCGCACAGAAGCAGCTCCTAGGAAGATGGCAGTGTGTTGGCGTGCGATTTCTTGCCCTCAAGGACATGAAAAGATCATCGACAACCAAAAAAGAGGCATGCATGCATCGTAGTGATGATATTGAGCCTTAAAAAGGGAGATGCTTACAATGCAGGATGCACCAGGAATGAGAACGCTGGTGGAAAACAACTTCGAAAGCATCAAATGCCTCAAATGGAAAAATGATGTGGCAACAAGAGCGTTACATGGCGTTTTGCACATTAGTTCATAGATTCACGAGCTCCCAAGTGCCCGGTGTATCGGTACAATGCACAAGGAACAAAATCTCTAGCGGAAATTTCGTAGACACACTGGCTCTAAGGCTTCCGAGAGGAACAATCCTCAGCCAGAATGTAGGACCTCAAAACGACTTACCTGAGCCTGAAAAGCAAGTCGTATTTAACGCAGGAACTGACTCATCACCGGCGACACAAACATTATTTTTGCGCAAACACTGAATTTCAAGACTGGTGTGAGGAAACTGTACATTTCAAGATCATTTGAAATGCCAAAGCTGCTGACACGTCAGGCAGGACGTCGTCCAACTGAATAATGGAATCAGAAGATATTGTTACGAAAGATGTTTATTTACAGAGTGAAACGAGGTACGGAAGGAAGCCACAGGGAAGGGCCAGCCGGCGCGAAGTAAAGCCGAGCTCACGCGCCCCACTCTACTTCTTCTTTCTCTGGCTCAGACGCGCAGTGCTGCGACATTTTCCCCGGGGTTAAGACGAAGCTCACTGAGCGAGCTAAAGATACCTGTCGTGGTACTGGTTAAGTCTGGCCACGTGACGAACTTGCGTCGTGCGTGAACGCCGATTACTGGCCGTCACTTTGGCAATAACATAGTTCACATCACTCAAGCGAGTGAATATAATGAATGGTCCCGAGTAATTGGTGAGAATTTTGCGGTACAATCCCTTTCTGCGAACAGGTGTCCATAACCAGACATAGTCACCGGAGGCAAAGTTGACAGGGATGTGCCGGGAATCGTAGCCAGTCTTGCTGTGGCCTTGTAAGGACAACGTCCTAAGATGCGCCAGTCGACGAGCTTCTTCAGCACGACACAGAGTTTGCGCAATTGAAGGATCTTCTTGACACGATAAAGGTAGAATAGTATCCAAAAAGCTCTGGGGAGTGCGTGCGTACAGCAGAAAGAACTGCGCATATCCAGTAACTTCATGCTTGGCAGTATTGTACGCGTACGTTACAAAAGGTAAGACGGCGTTCGAATTTTTGTGGTCAGCGGTGATATACATTGACAGCATGTTGGTAAGGGTTCGATTCGTCCGCTCCGTGAGGCCATTGGTTTGCGGGTGGTATGGAGTAGGATGACGATAGGCATAACCACGAAGCCGTAAAAGTTCTTCAACGACGTCGGCGGTGAATTGCCGTCCACGGTCACTGATGAGTGATGACAACCCATCGAGCGCCGTGACGCACTATGTCGTGAAGCAACAAAAAGTAAGAGACATCCGCTGCAGTGGCAGATGGAAGTGCCACCGTTTCCGTGTAATGAGTCAGATAATCGACGCATACTATAATCCAGAGATAGCCAGCTGAGGTCTTTGGAAGCGGGCGGAGCAAGTCGATGCCGACTTTTTCAAAGGGCAATGTCGGTGGTCTAACTGGTTGCAAATAACCTGCTGGAGCCGTCGTCGTTTGCTTGTGGCGCTGACAAACAGTACAGCTGGCGACATACTGTTTCGTTGTTTTCCAGAGCTTAGGCCAGAAAAATCTCTGGCGAAGTCGATGTAGTGTGCGTGCAAAGCCAAGGTGCCCGGACGTGATATCGTCATGCATGGAACGAAGGACAGCAGGGCGCAGGTTTTCGGGCACCACTAGAAGCAATGGAGGAATATCAGCTGAGTAATTCGTTTGTATAGCAAACCATTACGAAAAGTAAACGGTGTTGTTCCTGCAGACTCACGTGCAGCTGCCCGCAGAGATTGCAAGGTAGGGTCGCAACGTTGCTCGCTCTCGAAGGTACCGAGGTCGGGAAACTCGGAGGAGATGGAAACAAGATTGTCATCGAAGTCATCGTCGTCATTCGTAGTGCGCGGCGACGGGAGACTGGATAGGCAGTCATCATCCGTGTGACATCGTCCGCTCTTGTAGGCGACGGAAAAGCTGCACTCTTGAAGGCGGAACGCCCAGCGGGCCAACCAGCCAGATGGGTCGCGCAGCCCAACGAGCCAACATAGTGAATGATGGTCAGTCACTATTGTGAACGTGTGGCCGTGCAAATACGAACGGAACATTTGAATGGCGAAGATGACTGCTAGACACTCGAGTTCAGTAACGGTGTAGTTTCTCTGTGCTTTTGTCAGTGTCCGACTAGCATAGGGCATGGCATGCTGGCGACCATCCCAGTTCTGAACAAGCACAGCGCCAACACCCACACCGCTGGCGTCAGTGTGCAGTTCAGTTGAAGCCTCCGCATCGAAATGCTGCAGAAAAGGTCCAGAAGTCAACAAAAATTTCAGCTGTTGAAACGCAGATTCGCAATCACCAGTCCAGAATTAGGGGGTGTCCTTGTGAAGGAGAGGCGTCAGGGGAGAGGCAAGCTGTGCGAAATTCTTGATAAACCGTCGAAAATATGAGCAAAGGCCTGAAAGCCTTCGCAGGTCTTTCACCGTCTGTGGCTGTTGGAAGTCGAGAACCGCTGCTACCTTTTCAGGGTCTGGTCGTATACATGCCGTCTTTGTCGACCAGAAAGCCTAGTACAACAGCTTGACGCTCACAGAAATGACACTTTTCGGAGTTTAAAATAAAGCCAGCTTGCTGGATACAGTCAAGAACGACCGACAGGCGCTGATTGTGCTCGTGAAATCTCCTGCCGTATATAATGATGTCATCTAAATAGCACATGCAAATTTCCCATTTGAGTCCACGGAGCACCGTATCCATAAATCGATCGAATGTCGCTGGAGCGTTGCACAAGCCAAAGGGCATAACGTTGAACTCGAAGAGGCTGTCAGGTGTTACAAAGGCTGTCTTCTCCTTGTCTGAGGGGTGCATTGGCATTTGCCAATAACCTGACCGTAAATCAACAGAAGAGAAATACGACGCAGAATGGAGGCAGTCGACAGCGTCGTCTATTCGTGGTAGGGGGTACACGTCTTTCTTTGTGACGGTGTTTAGGCGGTGATAGTCCACATAGAATCTCCATGAGTTGTCTTTTTTCTTGACTAGGATCACAGGAGCAGCCCAGGGGCTACATGATTCCTGGATCACTCGCTTCCGTAACATTTCTTCGACCTGCTACGCGATGATTTTTCTCTCTGAAGGTGAATCGGCGATAAGGCTTCTGGCCAATTGGCGTTGCTTGCCCTGTATGGATGCGGTGTTGCATACGAGACGCCGGTGGTGTATGGGACGCTCGTTGGTCTTGAGCAAAATCAAACACTGTGGCGTAGCGAGCCAGCACTCCTTAAAGTAGACACTGCTCACTAGAAGACAGTGACTTGTTAATCATGCGCTTAAAGTCAGCAGAATAATCATGGCTAGAATCAGGGTTGGATTTATTTCCAGTAGTCGTCATTTCGACCGTTCAAACGCTGACAAATGCTTGTTCGTCAAAGCTCGCTAATTTAAGTCCAAGCGGCAAAGTTATCGATTGCGTTGAGACGTTCACTGTCCACAAACGAGTACAACCATCAGTGGTGACCACGAGGGAGCGGGGGACTATCACAGTTTTTTTTGAGTGCGTTATTATAATCGGGCTCGACTAAACCACAGCAGGAACCCGTACGAGCGCGAGAAGAGTTCACAGGTACGAACATTGCAGTCTGAGGGGGCAAGCACACATCTTGCGACACAGAGAGAACGTCCGCGGCATCACTGGTGCTATCTGTCATGGGGGTTCGCGCGTTGCGGCGAAGAGAAATCGCACCAGTCCCACAATCCAAAGTTGCCACCCACTCACGTAAGATATCAATTCCTAAAATAATGTCATGTTTGCGCGTGCAAGCACAGTAAATTCACTCCGAAATGCCTGGTCCCCTACCCTAATTGAAGCAGAACAAACACCGAACAAATTTCCCCGCTAACTCCGCGAAAGGTAGCCTTCCGATCCCAAGAAAACATAACTTTTTGTCCGACACGATTTTTGAAGGCCAGACTCATAACAGAAACTGCAGCCCCGGTGTCAATTAAAGCAAAAGTACTCACATTGTCCACTGAAACACACACTTTGTTTTAAAACATGATCGCTCAAGGGGGTCTTGATGAAGATGAATGTATTGCGGCCTCACCCCCGTCGGTCGCACCAGTTTGTTTCCCAGCAGCGGCGGTGACAACGAGCGACGATGAGGTGACGGAGAGCGCTGTTGTCGTGTCGGTGGTGGTGTGAGGCTACGCTCGGAGACATGTAGAAAGTCACTGCGGTTCGCGCGTCCCTGCTGCAGCCGTTGGAAGGAACTGGGAAACTACCAGGGCGGGCACTCGGGGGGTATAGGCATTAAACCGTGGAGCACGCTGCTGGCGGCGGTGGCAATACCTAGCAATGTGTCCAGGCACATCACAGCTGTACCAAATGCGGGAGTCGCGGCTTGTCACGGGAGACATGGGTGTCACGGGTGAAAAAGAACTCGCAGGCTGGTTGTAGGAGGGAGGCGTCCGCGGAACAAATGGTTGTGGTGTATCTTGCCGGCGTTCCAGGCTTGTCGGTTGCGGTTGCCAGCTGCTGCTGTCCACACGATCAGCATAGACCCTGCGAGGTTCTCGGTAACCCTGACGTGCCCAGGTGGCCGGTGGTACATGAAAGCGTTCGTCAAATGCATACTGATGGCAGACATGAGTGTCGTCATCAACTTTAAGGTGTGCGAGCTCTTCTTTAACCAATTGCCGTATCACAGAGAAGTCGTCATGGGCTGGGATTGACACACTTGCAATAGTGGTGACATTGTCTAAGCGTCCAAACTTTGGTACAATCCTCATTTTCAGTGCTTCAAACGCCCGGCAATGTTTCCTCAAATCAGCTGGAGTATTAAGGTCTTTTTTAGTTATAAGAAAATCATAAACATGTTCAGCGATTCCCTTAAGGAGATGCCCTACTTTGTCTTCGTCGGACATGGTGTCGCTGACGATTGCGCATAGTTTCAAGACAGCCTCAATGTAGGTTGTACAAGTTTCACCAGGTAACTGAGCTCGACGGGAAAGCATGTGCTCAGCCTTCTTTTTCTTGGAGATCGGGTCCCCAAAGCACTTTGTAAATTCTTCTACAACATCGTCCCAGCTTGTTAGCACGTTCTCGTGGTTTTCAAACCAGAGGAGCGCGGTTCCGGCGAGAAAGAAAACCACGTTATCGAGCAGTTTCGCAGTGCTCCAGTGGTTGTGGTGACTCACTCTTTTGTAGTGCTTCAGCCAGTCATCAACGTCTTCAGTCGCCTTCCCGGAAAATGTGGGCGGCTCTCGCAGCGGTGTCTAGTAGCCAGACTGCCCTGTGTGACTTCTGGCTCGGTCGATGCCGGCGGAGTCGTCAATGCCTTCTCCGGAATCGGCCATGTCCGCTGTCTGTGGCGCTAACCCGGCCAGGCGTCTACTCCGTCGGAGAGTCGGTAGAGCTGGATCGTCCAGGATCGTCCAGGGTATTCCCAGCACCTCCACCAAAGATGTTACGAAAGATGTTTAATTACAGAGTGAAACGAGGCACGGAAGGAAGCCACAGGGAAGGGCCAGCCGGCGCGAAGTAAAGCCGAGCTCACGCGCCCCACTCTACTTCTTCCTTCTCGGGCTCAGACGTGCAGTGCTGCGACAATATATATATATATATATATATATATATATATATATATATATATATATATATATATATAAACAAACTGTCACATTTTATTACACTGAACATAAAGGAAGCTCACCCTGATGACAGACAAAAGAATTGAAATAAACATGATGCACCAAGATTGAACGGACCATATACTTTCAGACCGTAGAAACTTGGACCACTTCGAACAAAAATCCCTGTCGTAAACCATTGGTAAAGCAACTACGCACATCAGGTTCCTTGAAGCTCTACCAAACCGAACGTTGAGTACATCACAAAGACGATAAAGATAGAGATTATTTATCTACCTGCTACTTTTCTTGCTGTAATACTCACATAATTTACAATTATTATTTAAACGTTCTCTTCTTGACAGCAAATAATCCCTCGCCAAAGTGGCGAGTGGCAACTTTGGCGAGTGTTCGTTTGCTGTCGAGAAGAAAATGTATAGCCCTCGCCAGACGGTGTTCCGTCGAACCCTGGACTATTATTTAAATCTCACTTGAAATGTTTCATCTTTTTTTCAAATTATTTAAATTTATACGTTAGCCCTCATCCGCACCCCCATTCCGACCAACCACACTGTCTTCTTGGCCATTCCGCCATTGTAAATGAGCGGAATTATTCGAAGAGAAAGCAGACAAACAAAAGCAAAATCATTGTCATAAATGTGGGAGCTGCTGCCCCAGTAAATCAGTTCGGAGCCGAAAGAATTATTGAGGTTTTCTGGATGCTTAATCAAATGATTGCAGCTGTACATTGCTTGCTTAATTCGACTGCTTCTTGCGAAATAAATAAAGCTACATTAAGAAAAATAAAAGCAATAAGAACAAACAAACAAAGAAGCTGTCTAAAAAAAGCGATGTGCGTATGGAGTGAATCCAACAGGACTTGCTTAAGGCCTGCGTTTCTTTAAAATGACAAAGACGCCTTTGTCGCGCACGCAGCAGAATAAACATTCCCCCAGGGTTCGTGTTCATCTCGCAGTTGAAGCGAACATTTTACCGATGTTTAGTGAGCTCTTGAAGCTATGTCTGTACGTTACAAAACGTCTGACAAGCTTCGTGCATTGCACGCGCTGGCGGATCTGCGATGGGCCGCATTGCACAAAAGGGTGTCTGAATCTGAGCTATACTTAGTACTAGAGTTACTGTATGTGCTATATACAGTAACTCAAATACAGCGTTGACGTGGCGCGTCGCAGATAACCTTTGGTATATCGTTATGTGTGCTCATTAACTTCACAGTGTATAGACATGGGTTAAGTGTAAAGTTAGAAATAGTATCAGAATTATCCCGCAAAATACTACACAGGAAGCAGAGCATGAGGAGGCTTGACGAAGCTTCCATACCGCTCTGTTAAACCGTGTGGGCCCACACGAAATGTATTACGCGGCTATGTGAAGCGTGCTACAAAGGCTTTCTTTCTTTCTTTCTTTCTTTCTTTCTTTCTTTCTTTCTTTCTTTCTTTCTTTCTTCTTCTTTCTTTCTTTCTTTCTTTCTTTCCTTGCTTTCTTCTTTCCCTCTTTCCTTTTCACAAAAGAGAATAGTTGGCGTAGTAAAAACTATAGCATAAAGATAGGCGGTGGGGGGGGGGGGGGGGGTGATTTCTATGTCCACATTCTTCTTAATAAAATGTTAACTGCAACCAATTTCTGATTCTAAATACCTTAACTAAAATGTTGAATTTCTCCTGTTTTGCCAGGAGTAAATGGAAGCTTATGGAACGTTTTAGCTTACCTGAGCAGTAAGGAGTCCCTTTCACGACGTTTATTCAGCCGGCAAAAACAGAAACAAAAAAAAACATAAAGAACATCAACAAGATTGGTCCGTTTGATTAGGAAACCTTTATTGCTGCATTTCTCGCGTGCAATAAATAACGACGACTATTTACAAGGATGCGCAGCACGATATGAAACAATAGTGCATAGAAAAGCGACCGCGCACATACGAATGCGGACGGTGGGATTACTATAGTACTTGTGACGTCACGGACAAAATGCAGTAATGATTTCAGCCCAGCTGTTTCTCAACTTGAAAGGAAATATACAATAAAATGCCAGTGCAGCCGCGATGCGAGTGATGTGTCACAGCTTCTGTTGATTTCAAATGCACGCACTTCTAACAGCCGACACTTTTATCACGCTGGTTGCATCGTGTCGGCTTCAGTGAATGTGTAGTATCGTTTGCTGACAACGCCTTGAGGATTTACGAATAGTACTGCACCCTAATTTCATCCCGCAAGCTTTTTTTGGTTGTGTTTTTGTTTGTTTCGTCAGCACGGTTTGTCATCCGGCAAATTATGGTGTTGTGCAGTCCTTCTACGCAGAGAAGCTTGATCAGTGGCCTGTAGAGCCTATTATCTATAATTAATGGTTCGTGGTCTGCGGGTTTTTGAACACAGATTTTTGTGGGACACGCCTTGACAGTGACGCTTTTTTTAAACCGCATAAAATGTTGAGCACCATGCGGATAGCACTGTCGTACGCATCATGCGCTCTAGCTCTTAGAAAAAAAAATGTGAAAAGTAATACTCAAATTTGTAGGTCAAGGCAGCACGTTATAAAACCACCCCGACAAAGGCGTCGTGTTCAGGTACTAGAACCAATTCCATTTATGCATTGAAAGCGAGTGGTGCATTCCTTGTTGCAGGCACGCTGAGCAGTCGCTCTGTACAATTTGTAGCCATGACAGTGCGAATGCAACAAGTGTGGCAACGTGGTTCGTGGCATGACAGCAAACAAAGCAAAACTGGTGTCATTTGAAGCGGCGTGTCCTTCGCTATCTTTCATACTGTCCTACCTGAGGGAATACTGTGTAATAGTATTGCAAAAACAAAGGCACCTTTTCTTTCGCTGAACAGTCATTCGAGCAGGTGACAACAGAACGCGCTACACCATGATGCATGACGTTCACAAGTGCAGAGGCTTGAATGACAACATCTTGACAATCCTAACAGTACATCGGAAGCTTGCGCTGTCTGCACTGTCGCATACAATGCTCACTGGCCCACGTGCAAGAAAAAAAAAAGAATGTAGAAGAAACTGAGCATCCGTTCCTGTGACACAAACAAGTCACCCCTGAGCATGAGAACCCCACACTAAAATTGTCACTTCCCGCGCTATTACGTTACCATAAGTGACGTCATACAGCCATAAAATATGAGACGGCAGGCAACCGAAAGCCCACGCAGGGCGGTCTTTTGTCACTCGCCATTTGCACTCGCACAGTGTGTGATAGTTCGCACTAGATGAGAGAAGCCGTTTCGGCCAGCCGAAATTGCACAAACAGAGAAAGGCTACCAAGACCCACAATCCGAGCATCGAGCATGCTACTCCCGCGCGCATCGTCTCGCTCGTGCTGTTAAAGCTACAGTTACATGACTCGAAAATGCCCCTACACGCATCCGATGCTCCTATACATTGTCCTGCGTTTGTCTTCTCCTCCTCCTTCCCATGAGCGCCGTTTTCCTGATCGCAACCTCTGGGTGCTTTCTACCCGTTCCCTCCAGGTACATTAGGTGGCGAATGCTCAGCCCTGCTGGCTGTGAGGCTTGGAGCTGCTCGAGGCGGCTGCTGCGGCGGCCTTGTAGATCTGCTGCTGGTGGTAGAGGGGGTACCGCTGGTTGGTGGTGTGGTACACATGCTGCTGGGGCTGCTGTTGCTGCTGGATGAAAATGGAGTAATCAGAAAAAGAACGTCGCAGTTTCGCCCGAAAGGCGAATCATCGATTGCGATAGCAAATTGGTAGAGAGCCATACGAAGTAACGATAGTACTTTGATCGGCCGTATCTACTTGTAAACATTCGCTTGTCAACTAAACTAACAAGCATAGTGTCAGCGCGCACAGCAAACATGAACACATCGCACTCGATGACCGCGGACACTCGCTGTCAAAACGCTGGCGCGAGGAAACGCCGCAGCAGCGCCCAGCGAAGTGACCTTCGGGCTGCTGACTGAGCGCCGAGAACACACAAACTTGCGAAAGCTATCAGGCAGTCATCCGCTGTCGGGAGAAACACTAGGAGATCAGTCGGAATACACCTATATTCACAAAATTTTACTTATACAAACAATTAAAACATTCCCTTTGCACAAAAAAATGAGGGCAGCTTGCACTAGTGGTGCAAGGCTGAAGAAACAGCGTAGCTGAGGGGCGACCAAGGTTTGCGAAGTTTTGCTAAGTTTTTGGTATGTCATAGGGGTCCTCGATTATTTTTTTGTGTGATTTAAACCTTGAACTACCGATAGTTTAATTGCGATATATTCAATGCAGCATTTTCATTTGAGACGTTGGTGGCTAAACTTTAATAATATTCCAACACCTAATACATACAGTCGCTGAATAGCCTTCTAGCTGAAGCTGCGAAGGCACTTTTGTCTTTCTCGAGGGATACTGGCCTATGTGAACGCCTTTGACTTGCTCAGGCCCTCCGCGTGCGTGCGCGAGCTCACCGAGTCCTCCCCCCCTCCTCTCTCTATCTCATCTTTCTATTCCCTCTTTCCCGTCCCCCGGAGTAGGGTAGCCAACGAGACGCATTTCTGCTTAAAATCCTTCTATTTTCTCTTTCTCTCCTCCTCCTCCTCCTCCTAGCTGAACGCAACATCCTTTTCCAAATTGGCAGCCACACCAATGACACGTGTCCTGACGTTTCTTGCGGAGCAAGTTTAAGGGCAGACAGGGATGGGAAAGAGGGGGGGGGGGGGCGTAGGGGGCTGGAGCGCTTTTTGTGGGGCGGAACGCAAATGATGTTGAGCACAAAGAGGGCCCGTAGGAATAAAGCAATCGGGCATCATGTTTTCTTTTTTTTTCTATTACAAAGCTCGTGTTTTTTTATCAGTTCAATATTTAACATTCAGCAACTGATAATAACGAAAGGTACATGAAAAGGTATCAATAATTATCGCAGCATTAGGTAGCGAGCTTACAGCTGCTTGCACTTTGTGCTTATCTTGTACTCGCAGGCCAAGAAAGTCCATGAAAAGTGGGTCATCGTGCCGAATAACGAGGTTCCTAGGTGTAATTGACGAGCACTGCAGTTTCTTGCAGTTTTCTCCAACAATTCCGCCTCTATTTCCCATGCATAGCTGGCTGTTTACAATGTGTACTTCCGCAATAGCTATATCTTCTAATCAGAGTACATGAACCTCGTTTTGTGATTATTAGCGTGCTGAGTGCGCGGTTACACCTCCTTGCGAAGTGGCAGCCACTTGACATTCCCGTGGGCGTCCTCCAAAATTGCGTTCGGTTTAATAAAGCTGCACCTCAAGAAACCTCATCCGTGGAAAAAAGAGAGAACGCGATTATGGTCACCACGACCTATGTTTACGCCTTCGTACTCCCACTTAACGAATGCACGTTATAACTGAACCTAACACTTGAGTGAAGAGGAAGGCTTGACACGCGCTGTTAAATACAACTGCGTGGCCAATACCCATCAACATCAGCCTGAATCTATTGATTCTTCATCTCTTAATTTGACGCAACGGTTTAATATAGGGTGTAGCTTAGGCCCAAAGTGGGGTCAGCATGCGAAGGCTGACTCGCGCCCTTTCTTTCAGGGTGAGAGTATCTATTTTCAATCGTCATTAAACTCCTGCAGAAGCTTCGCTTCCTTCCAGCAGTGCTACACCGACGAGGGCAGGTGGCAGATCGAGCACATACAAAACAAGCCCACAAAGCTGACAAACTCGCTTGGTCGATCTCGTGGTGGGCGTGAACGCACATGCAGTGGGGCAGAGGCCACTTGACGAGCCATTAGCGACGAGCTAGCTAGGTGCTTGCGAAGAAGTTTTCGGGGTACTCGGGCGCCGAAGTCACGCTTGGGCGACTTTCCGTAACCCGTTTACCCCAATAGGTGCCACTCCACGAAAGCTGGGTCAACGAAGGGCGTGAAGCTTTCCCACATTGCTGACGTTAGAAGGCTTGGAAGCATTGTTAGCTGTACGGCCTTGTTTCTCAAAGTAATCGCGTAATGGTCACAATGTGACCAATCAGATAGCAGAAAAAAACGAGAAAAAAATGACGAAATTAAAACTGTTGATCTCCTCAGCGAAGATGTACAGATCGCAATTTAGACTCTTGCAAGAAGGTAAAATACATAAATATTGTATTGCGCAAGATGGTTAGTATTAAGCCTCGAACATAACATCTTGGAAAGAGCACGAGCGTGATTTACTTTCTGGAAGCTTTATCAACCTTTTATCTAAAGGAATAAAACAACTAACGACGACAGAATAAATTTTTGCACAAAAAGCGAAGGAAGTTAATTTTATTTGGGAAGAAATGGCTCGTGGCCCGGAAGCAGGGACCGGATACGGAGAAGAGGTGGTGGGGCAATCTTTACCACCACCGAGGAATACAAGAGGCTCCGAAGAACTTCACGTCTATGTTCAATGCGAAAACAAAGCCTTCTTACTAAAGGAGGAGACAACCAATGTTGTTATGGAGGATTTAAGCTTTCCTTTTGCTTAAAACTGCCTCCGCTGAGCCATGGTTCAAGGCATTCTTATATTATACGAATATTTCAGGACTTTCAGACGAACAATAAAATCCTGTCATACAACGTGAAAATAATATTTGCGCTTACTCTGTCACGTGCGTGCCCATTACCTTACTACCACCGTCTGAATAGAGCAGCGGTTTACGGCTAAACACTCTGTTGCGCACGTGGAATAATCTTGACGTAATGCTACTTTTCAAGAGGGTATCCGACACAAGTTGCCATTATGTAATCGTGCCAATGATGGCGTCACTTACAAACTTTGAGTGAGATATAACATTTTTCGCCAAATCTGCTTCCTATTTTTTCACCGCAGATTTCGGATTTCCCTTAGATACGTATAAAGTCATAACAACAGGGTATAACAGAATACGCTGAACTGAACCTCGATCTTGGAATGTCCACACCAGTGGGAAATGAGAAACTCCACTAAACGTAGGTATGATGGACGCTGCTAAGCTGACAAGTGTTTATATACCATCTGTGATTTCAGGGGTCGCCACCCAGTTCGTTTCGGTCATCTCGTTTGCGACGCGCTTTGAGACATCTCACGGCAGGCCTACGGTCATGCTCTGTTATCTAGTGACCGTACCCTTATGGTCAAGCGCATTTGAAGCAGTACTATTTTAATTGATAGTTCGTCGTAGGAACGAGTCGAAACCGAAGCGCGTTCTCTGAATAGCACTCACCACATCGTACTTGATGTTCGCTCCGTCGAGCATCTGCATTATCTCGAGCACCTCGCGGGGCAGCTCGGTGTAGCCGTGGCGCTTGGCGAAGCCGAACACGTTGGGTATCTGCGACACCACCGAGGGCACCATGCGCACCAGGCTGACGACGCCGGTGGCCACCAGGAAGGGCACCACCATGTTCGAGATGAGCGGCTCGAAGCGCGACAGCATGCCCGTGCGCCCGGTCACCAGGTCGTCGCTCTTCTCCTTGATCGAGGCTAAACTGCGGGCCTCGATGCTGAGCAGCAGGGGCACCAGTGACAGGCCGCACAGGCAGAGGAGCGTCTGAGTCTTCATGTCGGCACACACAGAAACCTGCAAAGGGGGCGCACTAAGTCAATTCGTTTCAAGAAAACGTATTGAAGTCGACGTGATTCGTGGTAGCGCTGGCTTGAGATTGATTTTGTTGTTGCTGGTCATAGAAGCATCGACACATGGCCGAATAGTGACGCGACGACAGAAAAAAAAAAGTATATATGTATAGGAAAAGCGAGAAGCTCGGTTGCGTAATTGCTGTGCCGGAGACTGGTTTCGACTTCAGCATTGAGGTACCAAATAAAGGAGACAGACAACTGACTTCCGAAGAAAAATGTCCCATGCGCTCTGCTCCTATAGCTGTGGCATGTGCTCCACATGTGCATTGGTGCGCCTTAGGATGAGTGCCCTGAGGCGGAAGACGTTAAGAAACGCGAGACATAAGCCCGATGTACTTGAGAACTGCACACGTTATGCGATAAACAGCAAATTCCCCGGGTCATTATGGCAGTTTCTGCGCAAACTGCAAGCTTTGCTTCAGCCTTCCCATCCCTCGGGTTAAAGAACAAAGAAGCAAAAAAATATGCATATAAGAAAATAAGGACAAGAGGCGGACGGTGAAGGTCAAGCTAGAAGGGAACGATTATGAAAATTGTTGTGCGCATAAAGACTGATAAAGACCTTTCTTCGATACTGAAGTCTCAGCCGCTGTTGTGTCGGAGAGAGTGAAAGATGAGAGAGCAAATGCACACATAAAAGCGAAGAAAATTGCGGATGGCTACCCTGTGTGCAGGGAGGAATGCGGGAGCGCCAGAGTGAGTGAGTGAGTGAGTGAACTTTATTGGGTCCACAATAGACGCGAGTAAACTCGACGTCACCTGGCTAGGCCCACTCGGGGACCATCAGGTCAAACCTGATGGCCCTCTCGCGGGCCCTCTGGACTGCCAGGATTTGAGAGGTCCGAAAAAAAAAAAAAAGCTAGCACGGTTAGGAACGGGTGTCTGCCCATAAAGATCTGCACTATAATGTAAACTTTAAGCTACAAGGACATCGAGAGCTCACTGTTTTGAGTACGGTCTTGGCCCTGACATTACGAAAACCTGGTGTTCATGTAGCAGTGGCAACCATTACATGAAGACCAAAACAGCAGTGTTGAATCATTCCCCTCGCTTAAGTACTTGGCGGTTCATGCTTGTTTTCAAGTGAAATTTCACGTATGTCTCTCAGCTTTCATATCCGGTGTGCGCAGTGTTTGATGCTATGTGCGAGTGTTGTATATAGTCGTACGGACCAGATGTGCACGTCTAATAAACCTTAAAAAAAAGACAGTGGAGACCCCTCCCATTTCCTCCCTCCGCTCTTTTTTTTAGTCGCTTGCTTAGAGGTATGTTTTAACGCACACACTTCAAGCGTATCCTTGAAGGATACAACATCTCTAATTTGGAAGCTTCCCTATCCACGCTGCAAATATTGCGCGACTGAAAATCAGATAATGAGGTAAATGAAGGAAGCGAGTTTTGTCATATGCGCGACCATATATTAGCTGAATAAAGCTTGATATGACACAGGGTGGAGGTCGAGAAGGGAAGTGGTCACATGACCTTGACAATTTTGAAGCCACAGAACCATATGCTTATGGAGAATGATGAACAGCTGATAACGTTCAATTTTAATTTGCAAGTACTCTCGACGCGCTACTATTTGAATCTGGCTTACAAAGGCTTGTGCATTTTAGAAATACACCACACTAACTACTCGTTTCCCTCAGAAGCTGGATTTTATCCAGCAACGGTTCATCTGACAATGGTACTGCGATGAATGTTCAATTTGTAATTATATCACTGGATGCGATTCTATCCTCAAAGTGAGGCTGTCGCAGAAAAGAGACGTTACAGCGTTTGCCGGAATATAATAGCGCGCTATGTCATGCGAACAAAGAACACACTTTTCAAAATTTGTGTAGATCAATAACTTTTAAAGACCCTAATTTTTTTGCGTGCTTGGCGAACGTGCGCAGGAGCCTGAACACCCTAGTGCATTTTGCTGTAATACTTGAGATTGTTGTACTTTCTAAACTATGCATATACTTACACGCACTGCGCTTTCTATTAGGAAGTATTTGAGCTCCTTTAACCTGGGCTATATTAGAAACACCACAGAGCAATAGCCTGGATCATATGCGCGGAACAAATCCACACGAATGCACGGATTTGAATGGAATTCGCGTTTCCTACACCATATCACAGATAAACGAGCGCAACGTTGAAAAGGTCATTTCCTCATAACCCGTAGAATCGCTTTTATCGCTTACGACATTTTTGATAGACTAATCCAGGCGGTAAGCTCGAGGAAGTGCAATGCATATGCAAGGTTTACACAGAGCTTATGCACTCCGGATTGCTTGAAAAACTTTGTGACGGTTTTCAGCCGAAGTCGCAATGCTCCTGAGTCCCTATAAGCTCACGAATCGACTTTGCGTTTGAGTGGCAGCATTTCCCTTGAGCGTATGTTGAGTAATTTTTGTGAATGACTGAGACAACGATCTAAGGAGACAGGGCCCACTTGAAATGCGAGAGGTTATCTGAGGCTCAACATTTTAGTAGCTTCTTGCGATGATTCTGTGAATGCCAATGCCTAGAAAACACCGACTCGAAAAAGGATGCTCTAAAATTGACTGACAACTTCGCAAAACATTTTACCTTGTACTTGTCTCACAAATGCGACAAGCTCGAAGTGAAAGGCATGACTGCACGTCGGGGTGCATTGATCTGTGCTCGTGCAATCGACCAACTAGGTCACCCGATTAAGCATTCCATATCCAGGGCACGCGTCTCGCCAACATCGCTCTGCTGTGCTTACTTAGAGTTGCATAATACTGTTCAATTAAGTCTCGCTGTGGGCCAGCTTTCTTTACTAACTTTCACAGATTGAGTAGTTCTTTAACCAGCATAAAGAAAAGGATAATAAATTTAATCTTCAACCACAGATCAATACCGACCGTGTGAGTGATCTCGCCGAGCCCACAATTAGGTACGCAGTGACGTCTTACCTGAATTATTCGGAGATCTCGACGAATCCTTCTCGTCTCCGGGCGCTTATCCTCTCGTGCAACGGCGACGAAGTTCTCTCGTGCCTTTGAACTACGTCGCTGGCGTCTCCTCCGGTCACTGACTTAATGGTGCGGTCTCCGAACGAGCAGGTCTGTAGGGATGCGACGTGTCTCGCAAAACTGTCTCGTCCGTTACGGGGGGATGTCGGTCAGATTTGGAAGGTCTCGTATCGGGCGCAGTGGCCTTTTAAGCGGCCTCGCTCTCTCCACACCTCCTCTCCTCTCTTTCTTTCTCCATCGTCCTCTTTCCCTTGCGGAGTAGCTGCTGCGACTCGATGCGCGCGGAAAGGAGGATGCGGTGCTGCTTAGCGGTCCCTATGGTAGAAGAAAAAACAAAAGCCTACCTAATGCGATGCGACGGTACGACGTGCCGCGTGCTTTTATGCGTGTGCGTGTGAGTGCGTGCCTGGAAGAAGCTGGAGCCCGCGCGCCATTCTGGGAGCGACCTGTCTTACATAAGCAAACGGCCTTGAACTTTCAACCTCGAAAAGAAGAGGCAGTGGTAGCGGTGTGGCTCCCCGGCGAAACCCAGAAACTAACGGCGCCCGAGTTGGGAGGGGGGTGGTGGTGCAGGGAGGGTGAGCGTTAAAGGTCGCCGTTCCTCTCTTTGAGTCGTGGATGAGAGGGGGGGGGGGGGATGCTGGAAGGAGGGAGGGGTCGAGCCACGCGGCTTTTTTTTTTTTTCTATTTATTTTTTTCCCCCGAAACCCGCTAGTGATCCGGGCTGACGGAGAAGATGCGCTCAGCGAAGCTGCTCGGTGGTCGGGCGCGGTTCTGAGAAGGTTGTCGGCTGGCGGCGGAGACGTGCTTGCTTAGTGTTGGGGAACACCCGATTCGGCCAGGAAATGTGGAGACCTGAGCGTTTCGTATGCCCGTATTATGGGTTTTATGTTTTGGGTCTCTTCGCGACATTAGTACCGCTCCACTTTATAGAAAGTTGCCTCATAGTATCGGAGGTGATGATATATGAGTAAAAGGAAACGTATGCGTTAACACGAGAAACAACGCTTGTGGAACTCTGTAAATCTGGATGCAGGCTTTAGTGCTGCCCGACTGTAGTTGTAAATAATTGAGGACCTGAACCAGCAAGGTGTATGAGCATTTTTAAATAGTAATGCACGGAAAACCGAAGTTATGCTCAATAACTTCGCAAGGGAACAATGGTCTGCGAGTGGTAGTCAGCCTCTTGAAGCAGTCAAGGAATACGTTTATCAAGGCCGAGTAGTCCCAGGGGACCAAGCGGTATCGTTAGCGGAAAATCTTTTGGCTATGAAGAATAGGTTAGGGCGCTTAAGGCAGGCACTCGCCATTCGTGAGTGGCAGCTTCTCAGTAGGAAAACTATTGCGTGCACGCACGATGCTCATGCCAGCTGCGGAAGTCAGAACGCTGCCCAGGGTCCGGCAGAACCGATTAAGTCGAGCGCGACGGTGCGTCCCCCCTTTTACTTCGTCGTTTTTTCGGCCAAACGCATTGCGCACGCCCCTGCGGAGGTTTTCTGATCCTCGACGCGCGCGTTACGCGTGCGCCGTCGATACCATGACAGCACGACGATGATGGCGACGCAAATGCTCCTCGAGTGTTCGTAACAAGGGCAACAATGAAATAATGCCCGTGCCCGAACAAGGACCAGGCTGAAAAAAACGAAAAAGAAACCCATAGAAGCTACATGCCAAGAGTGCGACATGATCTGCAGATAGACGGCATGAGGTCGAGCGATGACGCAGCAGCTGCAATACCACTATAGCTTTGGGACATTTGAGCAATACCCACAAAGCCCACATGCGGGGCTAAGTACTGAATGTAACTGCACTCACGGGTGTACTGTGCTAGTTCTTCCTAGCTACACTCTTAAAGCAAACGATTACCTTCATCATGCGCCGGAATTAACATCGGTACTTGAGAAATAGGAAACAAACAAAGATTAGCATTATATTGGACTAGGCTGAGTTGCACTCACAAATGCAAAAAAGTTGCACACACATTAAAGACATGCAGTACTGTCCACACTTAGGATTTATAAGTGCGCTCACTAGATTAGTCTATAGACCAAACTCATCAACAGCGCATCCTCAGGCTTCTTAGGTTGAGTATTCCGGAGGCTAGCCTGTTTATCGTCGCTTTAACTAGAACGAAATGTGCGCTTTTCAGTTCTCTCTGTTCTATTTATTCGTTTGTCATCGTGTTCATTGGACGAAACTTCTTTCTTTATTTTTTGGCATATTAGTTACACTTCAAGTACATTAAAGTTGATAAAGATAGTGACGTGGTGACGGCAAGATTATGGACCGACATATAACAGGTGGTGAACCTGAGATTGAACCTAGACAGGCACCAATAAAGTGTTCTTGTCTGGCATCGTCTCTTTTATCGGGTAACATAGGGACAATAAACATGGCGAAGGTAGGGACACGTTCTAGAACCGTGGCACTTTCCTGGCTCTGAAATGTGTCTTATTAGGGTACTTGTAGCATTCCCGCGGGAAACAGGCCTCAATGAGACCGTAAATAACTGTTGTGCAAGTGGATTTCGCACGCGTGTAGGCGTTGTGTGGGCTTGTGCATCCGTGCGTGAGTGTGTGTGCATGCGTGCTCGTGCGTGTGCGCGTGGTGTGTGTGTGTGTATGCGTGTGCATGTGCGTGCGTTTGGTATGCATGTGTGAGCGCGCTTGTGTGCGTATGTGTGTGTGCTTGAGCGTGCGTTTGGTGTGCGTGCGTGGTGTGTGTATGTATGTGTGTGTTTGTGCGTGCTTGTACGTGCTTGTGCGTGGTGTGTGTGTCATAAAGCAGCTTATGGGTGCAAAAAGTAAATTTTATTAATTTTACACAGACTCTGCCTGCATCGCATTCATTATTATCATCGGCATCCTGGAACGCTCAGAGAGCATCACTGTGTGCCTTTCAGCAGCTACGCAAATGCTATTTGATCGACCAGCACCGAAGCTACAGAGTTTTTTCGGGCAACAAAACGCGGCCGCGGGGCGATCCCACGCTCCGTGATGCCAACGAAAGCCATACCGAGACGTGGCAAATGGCAGTGAAAGAGTCGAGCCGGTTCGGCCGACGGCTTTCTGCGGAGTGAACTTGCGCGCTGGCGCTCTCGGCGCGAAAGTTCGCCGCCGTGACCATTGTTCGAGCTTCGCTCTCGACCCCGTTTCTGGGCCGACGCTGTAAACGTGACACAGTGACGACACGCACGTGCACCGCTCGTCGCACGACGTATTACGGCAACTGGAGCGAGTGAAATTCGGCAGCAGCGAGAAATCGTGAATTGCCGTGCCTATTTCTTTGCTGCTATACGATCACGTTGTCTTACACGGCACACGTACATATCGTAAACGTTAGCCGGGAGGGTTTGCACCGGCATACGAATCTACAGAAATGTTATCGGCTGACGTCTAGTCAACTTGAAAACTTGTGGTGCATACATCGTGCAGATTTCATTTGAACACAAGAGAACGTAATTCAAAGAACTTGAACGATTCTTTACAAACTTGCATATCTTTAGAAAAAAAAAATCACAGCATATCCACGGGGTGAATGATGATGAGTGGGCGAAGCTCCGGAGGGAATCATCGGATCTCCCGCTTAAGGGGACGCTAGCACAAACGCGTTAGAGACGTGCAGTACTCTCTAGTAAGGGGGAGCGGCCACAGCGTCTTACGCAGCCATTTACACATGCCGGAACGTGCACCGCGTTTGCCGACGCCATCACATGACTGCTGAGAGAGTATACCCCCCGTATTCATAAACGCTCCTCGACTTGAACTTGACTTGCCACCGCCTTGGGCAGCGCGTTCGAAACGCGTTGAAGGTAAGGCGGAGAGGCCACAGCGTCTTACACCAGCTTCTTACACGGGCCGTAACGCGCTAGCACAAACGCGTTAGAAACGTGCTATAAACGCGGCCTTTCGTTAATGTTGGGTATTTATTGCCATCGTGGTGCTTGTGTCTATGTGTGCTTCGTGCCGTAGTCACTCCGCGTTCAACTTTTGAGAAGGACGGACGTGTGATGGCTCGCTCCGTGCGAGGTTCTTCGGCGGCCGCTGCTGGCCGCGGTGACAGGTTTTCTTCTGCACCCCCGGATTACAGGATTTTGCTCCCGACATTGCCTTCGGGAGAGAGCATGCAGCAGTGTGTTTTTTTGCACGGTGACCTGGCAAAAAGACCATATCGTCTGGAAGATTTTCGAGAGCCACTGGAAGAAGCGGGCATCATCAAGAACATCACCGGTATAGGAGCCTTCCAGATGAACCACATCTGGCTGGTCAAGCTGCGCACCAAGGCTGACAAGGATGCTCTGCTGAAAACGGGTGGACTTCAGGTCAAAGGCGGCTTCTGCGCTGTCATTGACCCCATCCAGCAAGACGTCACCGTGAAAGTCCACTGGGTCGACTTTGCTGTCCAAAACGAGAGCTTTCGACAAGTGTTGAGCAACTTTGGTGACGTCCTTGAGGTTTCTAACGACAACTGGTCCGTCGCTGGCTTTGAACATGCGACGTCCACGACGAGGGTGGTGCGAATGAGACTTAAGGAAGGTGTTGTGCTTGACGACCTGCCGCATCTCTTCAAGTTTGGAAGTGGCACCGTCCTTCTTGTGGCCCCGGGTCGGTCACCGCTTTGTTTGAGATGCCGCAGGCAAGGACACATACGACGGGACTGTCAGACGCCACGCTGTGGAGTGTGTCGGGTGTTTGGACATGAAAGCCAAGATTGTGCAAGAAGTTACGCTAGAGTAACTAAAACGGTTATCCCAACAGACGACATACAAGAGAACATAATGGACGCGGAGGAAGCTGAAAAGTCTGCCCCCAACAGCAACATCAAGGAACACGTAGGCGAGGTCCAGGAGACGGACGCCAAGAAAGCTGGAGGGACAATGCCTGACAGCCAGGACTTGACGAAGGCAACTGAAGTGCGTGCGGAAACAGTCTGCACGCCGGAGGCACCGCTCTTAAGTCAAGCAAGTGAAGAGGAAGACATGAGCGATTGTACCGAGACCACTACCGAAGAAGAGAAAGCAGACGCTACGGGGGCGACCGCGGCGCGCGGGAAGCGTCTCAGAACGGGCATTCCGAAGTTGACGGAGGACAGCACCGAACGCAAGGTTAAACGCCTGGAGCGTCAGTGGCAACGCGTTGCTGGCGCCAAGGGTAAAAAATATGTCCCCGAAGTCCGGTCGGCGTCAGCGTCGCCGGTGCGGGGTCAGAGACGCGACAAGTAACACCCCGGTATTCCCACTGCAGGGTAGAGCCACGGTAAGCGTTGTACTGATGGTTCGCGCTTACAATCAATATGATTAGTATACCTGCACCATTACGCGTCGGTACGCTCAATGTACGGGGTCTGGGGTCTAGTCGCAAGCAATATCAGGTCAAACGCATCATGCAAGAAAGAGAACTAGACCTGCTTGCGGTCCAGGAGACTAAGGTTAGCAGAGAGGAAGCGACCGACAGATTGGTAGCACAATTTTCTTTACGGTACAATGTATGCGTGAGCCATGCGGTGGGAACATCAGCTGGATGTATCTTGTTTGTTAAAAATTCTATTGGCATTGTTGTGGAAACGGTTACAAGCTGCTTGCAAGGACGTTTTGTTTTATGTGACCTTACTTACGGGGAGGCAAAATTTAGATTTATTTGTGTCTACGCACCTACAAAGTCGCATGAAAGATGTTTGTTCTTTCGCGAACTGAGTACGTATTTTGATTGTGAAAGGTGTGTGATTGTGTTGGGTGACTTTAACTGTGTGCTTAATGTAGAAGACCGTTCAACCACTGCTAGTATAAATGATGAAAGTGCGGCTTTTCTTAAAGAATGCGTGAGCAAATTTTCTTTAAGTGATGTGGCACAGTTCGCAAGGGGTGGAAGTCGCCAACACTTCACACACTTTCAAGGTACCAGTCATGCACGACTAGATCGTGCGTACGTATGTTCAGAGATTGCACCTCTGTGTCAGAATTACGATGTTGATGCTGTCTCTTTTAGTGATCATTGTATAGTGAGGTTTGAGATAGGCCAAAAGCAAAAAAGAAAACTTGAATGGGAAAGGTGGAAATTGAACACTAAGCTAATCAGCGATGAAGTGTTCTTAGATAAAACAAAGAAAGAAATTGAGCAGTTTTTTAGTGACACACTACGCAGTGCCGCAGAAAAATGGGAGTTGTTTAAACAAAGGGTAAAATTGAACGCAATAGAAAGGGGTGCACACATGAAGTATCAAGTTCAAAAACAGGAACAGGACCTGCGGCAAGAGTTGGAAGACTTGGTGCGAATCGAAACAGCTCATCCGGGTGTTATGACACAAGAACTGCAAGACGTTAGAAGAAAACTGGAAAGCTTAGAAGAAGATAAATACAGAGGTGCAATTATACGTGCACGAGCTGAAAAATATCTCACGGGGGAAGTACCAACAAAGCGAGCTTTGTCAGATGAAAAGGCGTACGCTCGAGGAAATGAAATATTAGAAATTGAATGTGATGGTAAGATATCGAGAGAACAGAAAGTTATCATGACAGCATTTGAAAGTTACTATCGAGACTTGTTTGCTGGTCGTGAGCCAAAAGTTCCGGGCTACGAGGATGAGTTTCTGGCAGAGATGCCGACACTAGACGAAGAGGAAACAATTTTATTAGAAAAGGATATTAGTATGTTTGAAATTGAGAGGGCTATTGAGGACCTAAGCTCGGGCAAATCTCCTGGTCCGGATGGGATTACCGCAGCGTTTTACAAGGCGTTTAAGACGGATATGGCAACAGCATTGCACGAAGTATTTTCAGAGGCGCTTGAGCGGGGGACTTTACCGCCATCGTTCAATCGTACGCACACAGTACTAATCCCAAAGGGCAAAGATAGTAATATATTACGTAAGGTAACAGGATACAGGCCAATTACGTTGACAAATGTTGATTATAAGATTTTAATGAAAGTTCTTGCAGCAAGGCTGCAGGGAGTTATACGGAAGTTAGTTGGGCCGCACCAGACATGCGGCATTAGGGGTAGGAAAATATTTACAAACATTCATGTAGCTAGAAGCATTTTAGAATATTGTGATAGCGCTCTCCTCAAAGTAGCGATGCTTCAAATAGATCTAGCTAAGGCTTTTGACATGGTACCACATAGTATTCTCTTCTTGTTAATGAATTACGTTGGACTCGGTTCCATCATATGTAAAGGCATCAAAATGGCATATCAAAGTTCATGTACCAATTTAATTGTTAATGGTGAACTTTCACAGCGCATACAAGTACTCTCTTCCGTTCGACAGGGTTGTCCGTTAAGTCCTTTACTTTTTGCTTTATTCTTAGAACCGCTCTGTAGAAAAATACTTAATAGTACAGGAATCAGGGGGTTTAAGATACAATCGTGTGAAGTCCGTGTTTTAGCTTATGCCGATGACGTTGCCCTGTTTGCTGTAGATAGAGAGAGTGTTAGTTCATTATTAAGAATTACTGACAAGTTTTGCGAGAAAAGCGGCAGTCAAATTAATAAGCAAAAGAGTATTGGTCTGTGGCATGGCCAGTGGAATGCCACGCCCGGTGTTTTTGAAAATATTAAATGGCTCACAACACCTAGCACTTATCTGGGGGTACCTTTGGATAGGTATCGTGAGAACGAGTCACTCTGGCTCGAAAAAACAGATGAAATGCGTGCGATGGCCGAAGCATGGGGCGGCCGTGAATTGTCCATTTTTGCACGCGCCACTATTTGTAACGTTTTTCTCGCCGCGAAAATTATGTATCTTCTGCAGGCACTGCATTGCACGCGTAAGCACATTCAAAAATTTCACCGCATCTTTGCCACGTTTATCTGGTGCTCTACGTGGGAGCGAACATCAAGGACAAATTTGTTTCGTCGAGTAAAGAGAGGTGGTCTATCGTTGTGCCACTTGTTTCTTCAGCAAGTTGTAACGCGTTTTATATTGCTAAGAGACGAAAGAGACCCGTTTCTGTGTTGTTTTTTTCAAGCCATGTTAGCAGGTGTTATACCCGATTTTTTTGTATCATCGGCCATTGGCCCTCGTTACACAATGTCACGGTTCCTGCGCGAAGTTATTACGTCCTATCGGTTCCTCAGAGCAAGATTTTCCCTTGAGTACCTCTCCAATGTAAAAAGAAAGCGTCTTATGAAGGATCTTGTGGAGAGTGTGTTCCCTGTACCATTGTATCGGTTAATGTTTCACGAAGGGCGTGGGCAAGACGTACTCAAGAGGGTTAAAAATATGCAGATACCAGCCAACGTTAAAACTTTTTTCTTCAAGCTTCACACGGGAACCTTGCCGGTTAAAACGTGGTTAGAAGAAAAGGGCATTTATGTGCCTTGGGGTAGCAGATGCTTTCTGTGCAACAAAGCTGAAACTATTGAACATGTTTTTATTGACTGTAATAATGCTATATTCTTTTGGGATATATTACAGAGAACTTTAAAGATAGACCTACCCCTAAATCCACATGGCATTCGTTTTCTGCCGCCTGAACGCGATTGTGAACAGATGGACGTTATCTTCTTACTCGGGCTGCATGCAGTCTGGCGTTCTCTGTTGGCATATAGACACTGTGATGTTAAAGGCCGATCTGTGCATGATTATTTTGTTGAAATGGTTGTGAAAGTACGTGATGTGTACAAAACGACTGACTGTCATGAAGATGTGATATCAATGTGGGATGCTTTAGCACTTATAAAACGAGTGTGATCTGACAAACTCCTGTTCAGGCTTGTAGCCAAGCTGGAAATAAAGAAAAAAAAAAAAGCTTCGTGGCGTAGTGGGCTAACGCCGCGCGCTCGGAAGCGAGGGGTCCCTGGTTCGATTCCGCGCTACGGACACAACTTCGGAATTTTTTTCTCATTTTTCTCAGACTGGTTACACACTACTACTACGACGAGGGACGAACGGGTGCCGCTTTAAGGAGCTTCGCCCCTAAAAAATCTTACGTGTGTTGACAGTTCATATTGTGGAACAATTTGTGAGAGCGTGCGTGTGTGCGCCAGCATCTATATTCCTGTGGCGCCTGCGCTTTCTATTTAAAAGGCAATCACGTACCCCGCTTTGTAGTTGCCTAGGTTATAGGACGGATAAGCAAATGCTGTGTACCGGACTATGGAAACGCGAGAAACCACCTCTTTCAGAGCAAATGATGTCAGGACAGTGATCACTAAGGACACCTCACTAAAGGCACTGTGGTCGACACCGTCTACGGCATTGACCACAGAGCCTTTAGCGAAGCCGTCTGATTACTCGATAGGTGCGTGGGATGCCGCTGACCCATGCACCCATCACCCAAGTACCCATGACGCACAGAGCCATGGCTCCCAATACCCAGGCATCCATAATCAACGCCATCTAGGGACCTGAGAGTAAAGCTGCGACAATGATGCGTGCCACTTTTGATTTCTGAGCGCCGATTTACGTTTCTGTACTTCTGTACTTTCTGTTTCCTCCGTTCATTTTAAGGGATCAATTCCCTTTCCTCCATGCAGGATAAAAAAAACCGAATCCTCCTTCTAGTCGATGTGTTTAGCTTTGCCCTTTCTCTCTTGCCCTTGCCTGAAGAATGTAACATCAGCAGGCTTTTTTTATTTTTTTTAATGCGAAAGCATGATATGGCCCATGAGGTGGGAAACCTGGCGCAGTAGTCGATGTGACCTACGGTGTCCGAAAAGGCTGCGAGCCCTCGACCTTCGGTGGGAGTCGAACCCACGATCTTTGGTGTTAATTAAGGTGAACTTAATTACGGCACAGTTAATTAAGGTAGAGTTAATTGAGGCACTCGAACCCACGGCCTCTTTCACTCCGAGATGGGTGACAGTAGACGCGGGACTGGGTAGGCACCACTGTTGGAAGAAACTCTTTGATGCCGACTTGGTGCACTGGGTATGTTCCACTTGGTCTGTGATGGTCTTCGATGAACATCTTCGACACCAATTTGGGCACTGGGCATGTGCCAGTTATGGGTGTCGCTCTTCAACGAACGTATTTGAAGCCATCTTGGGTAACTAAGAATGTGCCAGGAGGAATGTGCCGCTCTACAAGGACGATCATATAGGCATATATCCATCTGAAAGAGCATAGAATCTGAAAGAGCTCTGCTGAAAGAGCAGAGGCATCGCGCGGTGGTCGCAATGCTTTCGCATTCATCCACGTAGGGAAAGCTAAGTGCCCCTTGAATTTTTTTTTCAATTGAGGAATTGCTTGTTCGTTACAAAATTGAAAATACAGGGCTCGTGTTCACAACAGGTTCTTGCGCTAGTAAAGTTCGTAAGAACAAGAACACAGCGAACATATTGTTAGCGAAGGCCGCCGACCCGTCCGAGAAAGTTCTTACGAGCAAAAACGTTTGTGAATTCAGCTCCAGGTTACTACACTGTTACTACGCCGTCCGACTGTCCCCTGCGAAAGCTTTGCTTGAGTTATCTAGTGCACGCGTAGCTGCCATCCGGACGAGAAGGGCGACCATAAAGCGGAAAGGGAGGGTTTGATCGATTCTGAAACGCTCGGTAACCATGCACAGGGATGAGACCTCCTAATAGCAGAAACAAAAAAAAAAAAAAAAGGTACCCGCCACTTTATAGCACATTGGAGAGGCCAACCGCAGGCTTTAATAGAAACAGTAAATTAACCATCTACAATAACAAAAAGAAAGGCCACTCTTACCATGAGAAGAGCCTCGGTAAGCTAGAGAAGACTCAATAACGAGACGATGGTGTCGCCTCCTTAAAGTTTTTACGCCAGTTCGCCGTGACGTCACAAATTTTTACCACTCTCTGCTCAGGTCTAGTTAGATTTAACAGCGGCCGTAATGTGTGCCGCTTGCCACTGCGTTGCTTGGAAACCACCTCGCGGAGCGTCGCGCGACATGCTCGGGAAAGAGAAAATGAGAGCGAGTGCGACAGAGAGAAACAAATTGTAGCAGCACCAACGAGGCAATGCGTAGAGGGGCGGCAGACGCCATCCGCGCTTCTCCGTTTGCCCGCATTAGTGCCGAACGCTCGCGGTGTCCGTGACTGCAGCAGGCGCTTCCGGCGGGAGCTCGGCCTAGCCGCCCCCACGCCACGCAGTGACGTGGTGCATGCGAACCACGTTACTGCACATGCGCGCTACTGCGCATGCACAGTGACGTCATCCCGGACGTGTCGTCCGCTGCGCGCCGCCAGTACACTGTGCATAGCTTTCGCCCCACTTCCCCTACGTGTGCTCGGACTGCAAGTGCTTCGCGAGGCGTTCCTCGATGCCACAGACCACGAGGAAATGCTTATACACTGCGCATACCTTAGCATCACTTGGAATTACTTCGTATAACTTAGCATCACTTCGTATAGCCAGGACCAGCTAGGAACCGATCAGCTCCGCTGTGTCTTTAGCCTTGCGCCACTAGTTCAAGCAACTGCGTTTTTTTTTTTTTTTTTTTTTTACTGGTAAAGGCAGACCACAACATAGCTATAAGTACCTTGGCAAATTCAAAGAACTTTTACTCAGTCACACTCACACAAAATACGAAACAATGCTCGAAGTCTGTGATGCCACACTCACGTGATGGCGTCGAGCTTTCGACGCGAAGTTAAAAAATAAAATAAAAAAGAAAGAATGGGATATTGACCGTTTTTTTTTTCAAATAGTGAGCCTCTTACCGCGAAATTAATGAGAACAGAGTTTTCAGAGAACATTTTATCAGTGTAAACTGATTCAGTGCTTATCTTTAGTGTCTCTTTACACCTTCGTCGGTGCCGCTTTCTTTCCGCACTGTCACCAAGAACGTGCGGAGCTTCCCGTAGTTGTTTGTTCATTTTCACTATGACAGGGGTCCCTTGAGCTTCGACATAACCACGCTGGCCCTCCGGCGTACGCAGTGTTCTGCGATGCCTTTGCCTCCCTGAAGACGTCACATCCCAGTAAAACTTACTCGAGCATCCTTCCACCTTTGTCGCAATGTCAGTGGCCGTTTCGCCATCCATGGAGTACAAGGGCGATGCGTTGTTCACTCGCCCAGAGGAGACACCAATAGCCCAATCAGCCACCCGTAATCAAGAGTGTCATAACCTCTTGCGATCCCTTGAAGCAGCTGCGGTAAAGCTTTGCTAGAACGTAGAGGATCTTTATTAGCCTTCAAAACATGGCATGCGCCCACAGTGTGGGATGGGCCAAGAATCGATAGGTTGTTTGCTCTGGTAATCACTTCAGTAAAATGAACTTACTTGAACGTTCCAGTTAATTATTTTCTTTTTGGTAAGTAACACGAGTATACAGAGACAAATATATCCATAAAGAGAGGGCGAAAAAAAAAGAAAGCCAAGGAGCTTAGCCAGCTCGCGTCTGGTCTGCTACACCGCGTAGGAAGAACCGGATAAAGGGATGAAGGGTAAAGAAAAAAAGAAACGTACAGGAACAGCTCTAACTGCACCCGCGCACGGAGGTGTACATCAAGCTGTTTTGGATAACATGCTACGTGGACTCCTTTGCAGTCGTACTGTGCGAAAATATGCATTTCGTACGCAGTCATACCACGGAAGGGAGACTAAACTCTAGCAACGAATCATCGCAACATTTGGAACAGGTGAACATCAGGAAATAATGACTACGCTCCTTGAACCCAAAGGTTTATTTCCCACCCCAGGAGCCGCACAGGTGTCCTGACTGCGGCGTGGCCACGCGACCATCCGCAGCCCATTTGTTTTGGGAGTGTCAGCGCTACGCTAAGCAGCGGGACCACCACCTGAGGGCGGTGCAAGTGTCGTCCTACGAGGAGTGGATTAGGCCGGCAACAGGATTGGCGGATTCCGACAGGGCCATTCTGGACTCGCTCTTGGGTTTCGCCAAGGACACGCAGCTTCTAGGACGGCTCTAATTTCTCCTTCCCTCTCCCCTTCCTATTCCACATAATAGGCCTTCGAGCCATCCTACAATAAATACATTTTCATCATCATCATCATTTCCCACCGCACAGGGTGAGTAGCTCGTCTTTCGCAGTTTCTTTTTGTTTGTCATCGGACGCCAGTAAACTGGTTATACTACACAAAACTGAGTACTGAGGGAAAGACAGAAAAGAACAAGGCGTGCACCTAGCTATGTCAGCCGCATGTCATCTTCATTTATTTCTGTCTTGCCCCCCAAAAAGTGCTCCTTGGCTGTATAGGCCATACAATCACTCCATGAGCGAATTAGTTTAAAAGAAAAGCATCCAGCACGCCCCGAAACAAGATTATGCCCCTGGCGCTCTTCGGCCCCATGACGAAAGTTTGATTGCGTGTCCTTAATTACGCAATGGTTTGCGAACCCGACGTTTGGAACTCCCTCGCCATCGATTTCGACTGCCGCACGAAAGCGTAAGGCAACGGCGACCGTCTTAAACTAAAGTCGCCTAGACCCGCGCTCAGCAGAGGCTGAAAACAGCAAAAAGTAAAACCCAAAACCAAGAAACAAAATGAAACGACCCTTGTCCACTGGTGTGCGGCTTCGGCGACGATGCATACGAAACGGCGGGTGAGCGTATCGCTATAGCCCAGAATCAGAAGAACGAGCTCGGACCAACCGGAGAGATCTAGTTTCATGGACACCCTGCGATGCAAAATGGGGAAACTCACGCATCCTCGAAAGGGGTGTGGTGCTTCAAGCGTCACGTAACAGAAACCTAAAATTATATAAACGTAAAAAAAAAATAAATAGGGGGAACTCGCGCTAGAGAGAAAACTATACCCTGCGCGCATCGACGCATCCTGCTTCTCACTCCACTTCTGCGCCGCGGCAAAAGAAAACGGGCCACTAAAGAGGGCTGCCAGAAACGCGTAATGGCCCACAAGGACTTCAAGTGTTACCTCGTTATCTCTCTTTCTCGCTCTTCTTTCCAAGACGTCGCGATGGCGTAAACGCGCACACACAGACATATGCATACACAGACCGACTGCGCAACCTGGTTCAGCCGCGATTCGGCGACGCGTTTAGCGAAAAAAGGATCAGAAGGAAAGCAGTAACTCGCAAATTTCTCAGCCAAGAAACTAGGAGGAGGCTCGAAAGACGACCCCCTCCGTCGTCAGAGTTGCTGCCACTGGCGACGGTGCATGAAAGACTGAAAGCGCGCGCAGCGTTGTGCTCTGTCGCGCGCGAGCACTCTGCTCGTGCTGCCCGAGAAACTCAACTCCCCGCGCATTTCGAGCGAGTGCAACACCCAAATGGCGCCACGATTGCCATGGCGTCCGCTCCACACCGCGTCGGGCGTGTGGTGTATAGGTGTAGTTTTCTCCGAAAAAAAAAAATAATAATAACAGAGAAACAAGAAGGCGTAACAGGCGGAGCAGGCAAAGGGACCAACGCGTGCCTGGTCGTTCCCGTTTCGGGCGCCGATCGTTTAGCATCCTGCCGAAGAAGATTTTCACACCACCACGGCGGAGGAGGGCCGAGGCTACAGGCAGGTGCGTTGGTAGGTAGGTAGGTCGCCGGGGAAACACACACACGCCTCATGCCCTCCCTCTTTTCGTCTCTTTCTCTTGGCACAGCGTCTCTCGTGGCTCGCAAAGATGAGGGTTCCTCGGCGGCATCATGCATCGCGAACAGGATATCGCGACTGCGGCACCACAGAATGTATGCGCGCGGCCGCGAGTTTGGCTCCATTCAACGAAAGCGACCGGGATTGACTGCCGCACTCCTCGCCCGATATTCCTGTTGCGTCAGTCGAGAAAGCGGCAAAAAAAAAAAAAAGAAGCAAGGAAAGAAACGAACCAATCGATGGCTCCTCTTCGATACTCCCGAGATGCGCTCGTCCATATATCTGCGACCGTGGCCGGCATAAAATATAGGACGGGTATGCGGGTCGGAGAAGTGGTCAGTTGCTTGTGCGAGATTTCTTTAGCGTCGCGTATACTTTTTCTCCTCGTTCGTTCGGTTTTTGTTCGGTGGCGTCCCGGGCTATTAGCGCCAGTGTGAACACGGCCGGATTGGTGTCAGAGCCCAGCGGCGTCGGTGCGGAGGCTTGTGAATGGATCGTCAGCTTATATGTGAGTCACCGTGAAAGGACGCGCGTGCCAGTGGTTTTTCCCGAACTCTATACGCTTCACCTTCTCTCTTTCGTCTTCTTGACCGGCATTTCAGCGAGTTTCGCGTTGCGCAAACATTCTGCCTGCTTATCGGACGCATTTAGAAGCATCGATTGAAACTAAGTAGCACTGTAGGAAACGATGCGCATGAAACGCGGTTGGGCGGTCTGATGCACAGGTTCGTGTATAAGCATCCACGTGTACAGAATGGTTTGAAAATGGTGATCAGATGACTTCCCACGATAAACCGGGTTATTTATTCAGTAAAATATATTTAATTATCTGTATTTTGTTTGTAAACACACTCCGAGCAATACAACTTCAGACATGATTTGGGAGGTGCACGAATGCATAAAAACATTGACTAAAACAGTCATAAACCGAGCGTAATAAAGGAATAATCAACGTCCTCTACAGCTAAGCAATGTTGACAAATACCGGAACTTGCTACTAGTCTTAATTGAACCAACTGATATAAAGACTAACGGTGCGTGTGTTTGTAGTGTTGTTGTTGTTTTGGTGCCTGCCAAATATGGTAGGTTCTCACAAAGGGGAATCGGCCTGGGTTCCCATTGGAAACCCAGCACGAAATGACTTTGTCTTGCCGCAAACTTGATAATAAATATTAACTATATAAAATAAAACAATAAAAACGTACGATTGAAATTAATAAGCATTTGCAACTAATTCTTCTCTTCACGGGAAGTAAATGGTATTGTAGGCTTTCGCTACCGTTAACTTCACGTACATAGCAAATCTCGGTGGTCTTCTTGGTGGTCGCCCGACTTTAATTTACCGAGCATCGATTGGGAGCGCCTTAAAACTGGAAACGCGTACATCAAGCACATCAACATTGTCTTCAATATTATGCTGCGTTATAACCTGAAGCAGGTGGTACACGAGCCTGACGCGCGTGCAGGGCACTTGCAGTTCATTCTCGACTTGGTATTTCTTAGCCAGGATTTTTCGGAATATTTTGTTTGTGTTGAAGAAGGACTTTCGGACCACCGCCTGGTGAGCATTAGCTTACCAGTTGTACAGATGGCGCAAAAATATTCCTCAGTGCTTAGCTGCAAAGATTATTCTCATGCCGATGATGTGTCCATCATAGAGCACATGGAAAACTGTCTTGTTGATTTTACCATCGCTGATGCCTGCTCTCTGTGGAATCGCTTCAAAATTATGTGCCACTACTGCGTAAACAGATTCATCCCTAGTAAAAATAAGAAAGTTCGCAAACATACATCTTGGATGACACACGATGTTATTCATATTAAACACAAATTAAAAAGGTTGAAGAAAAAACATGGGAATCCTGTTAAAATAAAAGAGGCGCAGAACTCTCTCGAACAGAAGGTGACTGCTGCAAAGAGTTACTATTATAACAACTCTCTGCCTAACTTTGTTAAAGATGATCCCACAAAATTCTGGAACCATATGAAGGAAAAAAAAAGCAACAGATTTCACAGATAATAATTGAGGGCACATGAACAACTAATGGTTAACAACATTTTAATGAGTATTTTCAAAGTGTCTTTGCAGTGTCAGATGGTTGCATTACTAAGCTTCCAGTGAAGCAGGTATTTGATGTGGATTCTATTTCTTATGCCGGAATTGTCAACATGTTGGTAAACATGAAAACCAAAGCTTCGTGCGGCCCTGACGAAATCCCAAACATCTTTCTAAAACGCTATCCTGAACTTATTGCCAGCTTTCTTGTAAGAATTTTTTCTTCTTCTCTGCTGTCGGGACAACTGCCCGATGAATGGAGAGTGGCCCGAGTTGTTCCAATATTTAAAAAAGGGGATCGATTAAAATCCAGAATTATCGTCCCATTTTTCTGATATCACAATGCTGCAAACCCTTGGAGCACATCGTGGCAAACTATATAAAAGAATTCTTGGTTGAAAACAATGTGCTCACGGAGTTTCAGCACGGCTTCAGAAAGGGTTATTCGACTGTAACGCAATTGGTATCAGTGATTCACTCGTTTGCTTTATCTCTCGACAATAATGGCCAAATGGATGTAATATTTTTGGATTTCACAAAACCCTTCGATAAGGTTCCGCACGACAAATTAATCTTCAAACTTAGAATTATTGGCGTACCTGACATTTTCATAAATTGGATTATTGCTTACCTGACCAAACGCACTCAGTGCGTTACAATTGGTGAACATAGCTCGGCCACTTTTCCAGTCACACCAGGGGTGTCCCAAGGTAGTGTCTTGGGGCCTTTACTGTTTCTAGTGTATATAAATGACATCGTTAAAACCATAACTCCCGGTGTGCAAATTAGACTGTTTGCCGATGATTGTATTTTGTAAAGTGATATAACTTTTCAGAATGATCAGGCTGTCCTCGAAAGGAATTTAAATAACATTTTGAAATGGTGTAATGAATGGGGTATGTTTGTTAACGCTGATAAATCCGTATTTCTTCGAATTACTTGTAAAAAAAAACCACTAACTTTTTGTTATACGCTAGGTTCTTCAGCTCTGCGTGAGACTAACAACTACAAATACTTAGGTGTTACTTTGACTTCCACATTGTCGTGGAACATGCTCATTAATGACATTTGTTCTGCTTTCCGCAAGCTCTGTTTCCTAAGACACAAACTGAAAAATTCCCCTCCTAATGTAAAATTACTGTGCTATTTTTCATTTATTAGACCAAAGTTAGAGTATGCATGTATATCATGGTATCCTTACACTAAGTCAAATATCACGCGTCCTGAAAAAATACAAAGAAAGGCAGTTAGGCTTATATTTAATAAATTCGCAATACTGGACTCTCCCTCTAAAATTATGACAGAAAATTCCATACCCACTCTTGAATCACGCCGACAGCAGCTAAGGCTTGAATTCCTTTCCCTCCTTCTCAACAACAGGCTTGAAATGAAACCATCGACTTACATAAAGCCTGAAATCACACGGCACACAAGACAGCATCATCCGGACTCACTAACACCCTATTATGCTCGAACTGATACGTTTAAATTTTCTTTTTTTCTAGAACGATATGAGACTGGAGCGACAGTTTACAGATACAATGTGACTAAATATTGTATAAATTTGTACTCGCTCGTTCCTATTTGCTCTCTTTTGTTTGTATGTATTCTATTGCCCCTCTGCTTGGACCGAAAGGTCTGCCGTATGTACTAAATAAATAAATAAATAAATAAATAAATAAATAAATAAATAAATAAATAAATAAATAAATAAATAAATAAATAAATAAATAAATAAATAAATAAATAAATAAATATACCAGTAGTCTATATCCGGTCATGAAGGCCTAGTCAACGTGAACCCAAAGGCAGGTCAGGTCACCGTGTCGGCAATCGCTCGGATTGGCGTGGCCCCATGCAGCTTACGTTCTTCATTCGTGGTACCTCGTGCGTTTTTGTTTAACTTCAAATGGCCTTCATGGGCGAACTCCCCAGAACAGACAGGTTTGGAAAGAACAACTTCGCAGATCTGGAGATAGCAATAGAAAATTCGCGAAGACCTGAAACAGTTGTAATCGGTGTAATTAAGGGCCACAGATGGCATTCAAGAAACACCACGATAATTTTTCCAAAACTAAGTGGTCGTCGCGGCGAACGGGTAAATTTAAATGTTTTAGCTAGAGGGTCATAGATCTGGAGATACCGGTATGAAACTTGAGAGAATTTGTAACAGTCGTAAGTGGCGCAATTAATAGCCAAAGTTGGCAGCAAAGTAACGCCACGTTGATTTCGCCAACTTCCAGTGACCATCGTGAGCGAACGGGAAGAGATCCGCAATTAAGATTTGTTCCGGAAAGTACAAAATCTCTAGATATGAATAGCCTACCTTCAACAGCATGAGCCAATCTCATTGTCGTATTAAGTGTCGAATGGGGTATTTCAAGGTAGGGTAATTGGTTTCACAGAAGTTTAAAGGAATCAACGCGAGGATTACAAGTCTCGTGTCCGTTTTTCGCTGTGTGTTCGTGTATCCGTGTCTCTTGCGTATGTACGTACTAGCGAGTTTTTTGCTTGGAATGTGGCGCACCTCATTTGTGCCGGTCCTAATTTGCACCTTCCCAAGAACGTTTGTTTTGTACTTGAACTTCAGAACCGATGTCGTCTTTTTTAATCAATGCTCCTATTATTTTGGTCGTTCTTAGCACAATTATCGCATCACAAAAGAGAAGTTACCGGCACCAACATTCCTTAAGTGTAATTAAAAATCAGAGAGAGAGAGAGAAAGAGAGCGAGAAAAAAAGTCATCATTACTGCAGTGAAGACGAAGTCAGCGCTAAAGCAGTCAGTGAAGCGGAACGAGCGAAAACAGCTCCTTCGTGTGAAGCGCTTGTCGCAGCTGACTCAAGCTTCACAAGAGTACGGTTAGATCGTCCTTCCAGTTTTCTTTCTTTCTTCTTTTTTTTTAACGCAAGGTACGACGCCAACAGAGCGTGAAACTACGCCATATGTGGGTGATGTGGCGTTAAAGACAGAGTCCTGCTCTTCAACAGATATATGTTTCTTGTATACTGCCATGGAAGAGGTGTACACAACGTGTCACATAACGAAAGAAGCGCCGACAAGCGGGCGTAGCGTCGCGGGCGCTCTGCCCCCAATCGAGCTGGCTTGCCGACAAGCCGCCACCGCCACTGGGACCTTAAGCGGGTCGGAACGGCTGAAGCTTTCGTTCACTGATATTACCTTCCTGGGCGTCAAGTGTGGGGAATCGAGTAAATGGTCAGCAAGGAAGAACAAGGAAAGCAAGAAGGAATAAACCAAACGAGCAGAGAAGAAGAATATAGAACGCGTCGGAAAGGAAGGGAGAAAGAAGATCAGTGGACTAAGAAAGACAATAAAGAAGTTATAGAAAGAAATGGGGAGAACAAAAACAAACAAGATGAAGGACCCTAGATAAAGAACCATCTCGCTGTGTACTACGTTCTTTGCGAGCGCGCGTCTATGTGTATTTGAGGGTGTGTGCGTGCGTGCGTGCGCGTGCGCGCGCGCGCGCTGAGGCCCTCATCCATCGGATGTAGCGGAGTCCGTCCTTGTAACGCGAGTCGGCGGCGATGTTGGTCAGCCGCGCTGGTCCACCGAGTCCGGAACGCCGCGCAAGTCGGCCTCATTGTCTTCGGCGGCGGCGTGAGCGGCGGATACTACACCCGGCGAAGAGGCAGGCGCGCGTTCGCGAACGGTCGGTCGGACGGAAACGCACAAGCGCGCACCGCCTCCGTGCCACCCACGCGCCTGTTTCTCTGTCGACGCTTCTCCTCGCGGTCGCTGCAAGGTCGACCGAGTACCCGGGATTCCAATCCGCTCGGGCGGAAACCCGGGCGGTCTCGCCCCCGTGAGCCTAGGAAGCGCGTCTTCCAAGTCTCGTTGCTGCGGTTTTTCGTGTTGCTTGGGTCAGTTCTATAGCCTCGGAAAAGAGCTGGACGGCTGCGCAAGGATATACTTAATGCTTTAGGAGCAGAGCCCCATAGACGAGCCATATTTGACAATACCCAATATATGACAATAGTTTCACATTTGAGATGTTTATCGTCGGGTTGTAAGTGTTCGCAGACGAGCTATTTTTTTATGGTGGTCAGACAGTTGGTCACGCAGGGATTAGAGAGAGGCTTCTTTGTCTCTTCTTATATTGTGTTAGTGCTCGCGCCTCTCTCTAATGTAGATATATATCAGACTTGAATGTAGAATCACGGCCGCTCGAAAAAGAGGTCGCGGCAGAAGTTCGCAGTTCCCAAAGCCAAACGAGCAAACATGCGGGCAACTCGTTACAGCGGCTAAATGGGCTTTTGGCTACGCTCTCACCAACACACTTACAAAAAACAGTCGCTCTGTTCATCGCGTTATGGCAGCGTTAGTGTTTGTCAATAAGCGTCGGCTGCGTTGACATTGGGATACAATTCACCAAGAAATACAACTTGATAATGTCGTGTTTATGATGGACTCGTGGCTGTAGGACTGTTTGTTAGTGTGCCGCCTACGTGTCTAGTCCGTCGTCTTCAAGCGCTGAGAGCCTTTTACCGTGACTCAGAAATACAATGTTTACGTTGCATTAAAGGTGTGCATTGTACCACTGTGAATGATGCGGCTCATTACGCTTTCATGCAACCGGTGCGCACTAAGAAGCGGGTTCGTTTTTCGATGTATATCTACAGCCATCTTGGCACTTCAGGCAACCCTGCGATAGCCGAGTGGTTTGGATTGCCATGAAACAGCCTTTCTTCGCGTGCTCCTTTAATTGGTATACTCGGCAAGCTGCAGTCGTCGTAAGGGCAGTGAGTTGCAAGCCACATTGCAATGGTGTGTTGTCACCCATTGTGCAGTCGAGCAACAATCATTTTCTCACATCATGATATGCATAACGCGGTGCTATATGCAGCTGATTTTCATAAATTGCTAGATTAAGCAATTGAAGGAAACGGTCTCGATTGCCGCTCGGGGCGCCTCCGTTTGGACAGCCCCACTCAACAAAAAAAGTGCCTTACCTTAAGGCGCCATTTCATGTCTACACGTGTAAGCACACCACAGGTATCGCGCCTAATTATGAAAGGAATGATTGTCTAATAGTTGGCAAATGAAATCTTGTAATGACGACGTACTAGTAATGAGTGATGAATCCGGGCAACGCCATGGACATAGGCTTAGAGAACGCTATAAGCAAGAGTGTTCACCGGTCAAACCTGTATGCAGGCTCGCTTCCTGAGTGGTTGTTAGAGGTGAAATATAACGCGGAATCGACCCGTGTAACGGTGTCTGAACGAGAGCTCGTTTATCATGTCTTCAGCGTCGTTAGCTATATAGAAAGCGGCCGCTCCCTCTTGCACGAGAGATAATTAGCCTCTTCTTTTCGCGTCCTTATGTCCTTGCTTTCTAAGCAATTTATTCTTGCTCTATTGATACGCTTACGTGCAGTATACCTGCCGTACAGCTTTTCCTTGAAGCACAGGACAAATAATTTTGAGCCTGACGACCGTGAGACTATCTTACGAAGGAGTTTGCACAGTCAATGACATTTAAATGGCTCAGATGGGAGCGGGAAAGGCGGTTGAACGAAACCGGCTACAGTTACTTTCCAAGAACATCTAAAACAAAAGTGAAACATTGCATATTAGCTCGTCTGAAACTTCGGAATGGTTCCCCGGTATTTTCTTTTGCCCTCACACCAAGTTTTATGGTGAGCCGATGAAGGGATTTCTACAATGTGCTCTAAAGATTCCTTTGCCAGGTATAGTTCTCCTGACGGCATCACCTGTGCTCTAAAGATCTTACCAAAGACAACCACCTGTGTGGATGACAACGTAACGAATCCGCCATGATCTGCAAACCTACGAGTCTTGGATGTAGTTAAGTTTCGTTAATCTATACCTCTACATCAGCACGAACATTACTTCAAGAAATGCCCGATGTCTGCTTTATTAGCCCAACCGATACGTACAGTTAACGCATGCGGAGTCAGCGTGTGTTTAGTATGGGACGATAATTTATGTCTCATTTCGGCAACGAGAAATCACACACGCGCACGCACGCACGCTCTCACGCGAGCACATAATAAGTTGTGCGAAAGAAGCGAAGATGGTCACTGCATCTAGCATACTCGCCATCGGGTCACAGCGGCCCGACGGTGTAGCATTGGAGGAGGACGAAAGGAACGGCGCCAAGGCAAGGCTCACCGTTGCGTCGTGTCGGAGATGAGGACTAATAAGGGCCACTTTTGGTGCGAGGATTTGGCACTTTTACCGCCCCTTACGGGCGGGTGCTAAGTGAGACGAGTACACGAACTAGAAAGCAGGCAAAGAAACTGGAGGAATGCGGTAAATTAGCCTAAACGACTTTGGTGCCCCAACTCAAGCTGTAGTTCAGATTAAGAGGAGGAAGCGAAGCTGGGCAGGTCATGCAGTCCGTGGAAGAAAGGATAACTACTGGCCCATGAATATATCAGGACGGACGCCAAGGGAAAGGAAGTACAGGCTTAGGCCGCAGATAATCAGTAGGCGGGGAAATAAGGCACATTTTTCTGCTTCGGATGGCTTCGCTTCGCGTAGGATATGAGTACAACATTTGTGGGACAGGCCCTTGTTCGGCTGTGGACATATTTCATCTGGTAATGATGATAAATACGTTGCATTTAGACAAATTAAACAAACGCCAACCAGGTAGGTTTATCAGGTCTACCCGAATGTTTCGGATCTATAAAAGCAGCTTCCCGAAGCTACGCTAACGTTTTGGAAGGAATCCAATAATGTTCGGTAAATCAAGTAAACCCAACTGATTGTTGTATGTTTAATTTTGACCCCACCGTTTTAAACTTCATGCGATGGAGTTGGCTCTAGGTCATATGTTTTGACCAATGTGTATATAGGGCACTGGCTTGAGACGCCATATGCAGCTTCGCCGAGTATAAAAACAATTTGTTTCGACTGTAGAGTAACCAAAGCCCACGACTGAGTTTTTGTAAGTCGTGTTTTCCCCCTTAGATTGACAGCGGAAATCAACGATGCTGGTAAATGAAGGTAGCTTAGTTAATTCAGTCGTGCCAGTGTGTTTATTTACGCTCTAAAATACAGTAATTCCCACCGAAACTCCCTTACCGCCCATGGTTGCTCTGTGCCTCTGGCCTCCTGTTGCTGAACACGAGGGCACTGGTTTGACTTCCAGCTCCATTTCGAGGGAGTCGAAATGCAAAAATACCCTTACAGTTACATTTGTGTGCAACGTTAACCCCAGGTGGTCAAAGTTAATCGGCGTCTTTTGACTACGACGTCTCTCTTATATGCCACTGTGCAGATCATCATCATCATCATCATCATCATCATCATCATCATCATCATCATCATCATCAACAACAACAACAACAATAGGCTGCAACAGCAGCCTATTTTTATGTCCACTGCAGGACAAAGGCGATCTCCAATTGCCCCTGTCTTGCGCTCGCTGATTCCAATTTCTACCTGAAAATTTCCTAATTTCTTCATCCCACCTAGTCTTGCGCCGTCCTCGACGGCGCTTCCCTACTCTTGGCACCCATTCTCTAACTTTATTAGTCCATCGGTTATCTACCCTACGAATTACATGGCCTGCCCAGCTCCTTTTTTTTCTCTTAATGCCAACTAGAATATCGGCTATCCCCGTTTGCTCTCTGATCCACACGACTCTCTTCCTGTCTCTTAACGTTAGTCCTAACATTTTTCGTTCCTTCGCTCTTTGTGCGGTCCTTAACTTGTTCTCGAGCTTCTTTGTTAACCTCCAAGTTTCTGCCCCGTATGTTAGCACCGGTAGAATGTAATGATTGTACACTTTTCTTTTCAACGACAGTGGTAAGCTCCCAGACAGGACTTGGTAATGCCTGCCGTATGCACTCCAACCCAATTTTATTCTTCTGTAAGTTTCCTTCTCGTGATCAGGGTCCCCTGTGGGTAATTGACCTAGATAAACGTACTGCTTTACAGACTCCAGAGGCTGACTTGCAGACCAGGGGCGTTAAATCCCACGATTTACCGAATAAGTTTACGCCACTATGGATTCTATGGCATGATTCAGGACATCAGTAGGAGCGTTTTTTTGTATACTTGGCTATGCAACGTGCCTACGCGTAAGCGTAGCAGGCCTGAAACTGCTCCTCCTGTACCATATAAGCATGCATAAACGCGCTCCAAGTGCCCAGGCCAAGCTTACGCAAAAGTGGCGCACGCGGTCAGTGCGCTGTAGCTGGGAACCAACGGCGCACAGAAGCTGATGCAGCACGTGTTTGCGGGGCAACAGGCAAGTAGCCTCGCCACCGTCGCGGTGTTATAAATGGCCACGCAACCGTCTGAGGCAGATACGCGGCCAGCAAGGGTGGAGGGCGGGTGCGTCCTTATCGTCTCCCGCTTGACCGCAGCGTAAAGTGACTCCGCCGCTTCCGGACCAGATTGGCTCGCCGCTGAGATTTACGTTATGGCGGCCGGGGCGTCTTTACGTGCCCGCAGGGCTTGTTTGTACACACTGCGGTACCGCCGCCGGCAAGTCTGCACGGAGGAGTCATCGTTGTGAGGGATCGCTTGCACGTCGCCACCACGGTCATTACACTCGGGTCACCAATTACGAAGCGCTAGGCTAGCGCGCGGAGAGGGCCTGTACGTTAACTGCATAGAGATGAGGGTGACTGGACAGGGAGCAGTGTATACAGCTGGCTTGCGCGGTTGCAGAGCGGCGCGGACGTTGCCCGGGATACACGTATATGTGAGAACAGGCACTGCAGCTCTGGTTCCACAGAAACGTACACCGCCGTTTACGTACGGGCATTAGTAGCTGCGACTGCTTCTTTGTTCTCTCTTGTTTTCTTTTCTTTCTTTCTTTTTGCTGCATGTCCAGGTAGCGGTAGGTCTGAACAGCTGCGGGCTTACATGTTGGTCGCCCTTTTCCGACTACGTTCGCGCGGATGGCATGGGTACAGCCATTGGTCGGCGGCCTCACGAGGTTCCGACCTCAACCTCAACAAGTGAGGTAAGCTAGACCGCAGGTTGGTGGCTGCGGAAATGTCTATGAGTGAGCCTAACAATTTTGACCTGAATTTCATGTGCTAGTTTCAGTTTAAACGAGGCCGAAAGCTCGGTGATGTCGAGTCTTAAGGCGAATGTTTCCCGCTAGATGCCTAGGTACACTTCTCATGAATAAATGGGACGCTGGTATTACTGGATTTTCTTCTTATGTAAATGTTTGAATCTTCAGAACTAAGTCTACGTGCAGGTGTAGCTTACATGACTACATATATACTCTTAATTCACTGTATCATGACTCATTATTCATTTACACTGTATCATGCTCATTTATTTCCCTGTATCATGGTTTCGCTTCACCTGTATCAGTAGCGTCGAAAAACGTTTAGGTCAGTTTATGTGGGGGAAACATAAATAAGTAAATATATTAAATATTTAGTATCAAATCTCAAGTTCGCGAAATGATGAGCCTTAGGACATGACCACAACCTATATAATAAAGCCGGAACAATCGGAACAATCTTTTGCGTTGAAGCATGCACGTGGCGGCCGGTTATGATGAGGCGATTTCTATTGATAGCACGTAGCTCTCACTGAATGGGGTTGAGATTAAGCAAATTGTCAAAGATGACAGGACGTAAAGGTCGATCCTTGTGAGATCGTTCACCCATCTTCGATGCTGTGGCCTTATCCATCACATTATTGTCTGTAAACGATAAAGAAACAAAAATGAAGTTGTTACCAGAACGGCCGCTATTGAGAAAAACTTACCTATATCTTTAAACGTACGCGAGTAAGTCAGCAGAGTTCTAAGCAGAGTACCTATGGGAAGTTTTGCTTGCGCGGAAATGTGTAACATGATCGGGGAGACCAGCATTCAATAAACTTGCTTCTCAATACTTGTGGAGCATGCGTTAATCTGTCATGGTAGTGTAATGGAGATTGCGGTCAGGAAGTTAGGCAGATGAACGACAAACTTTGGAGATAAAAACTGTTTATTGAAAAAAGCAAACTGAAACTTGGCACCGACAGTGCCGATACCAACAGCGCAGATCCGCCGCGGTGGCTTAGCAGTTATGGTGCTGCGCTGCTAAGCATGAGGTTGCGGGATCAAATCCCGGCCGCGGTAGCCGCATTTCGATGCGGTCGAAATGCAAAAATGCCCGTGTCCCGTGCAATGGGGGCATGTAAAAGAACCCTAAGTGGTCCAAATTATTCCGGAGCCCCCCGCCCGCCACTAAGGCATACCCCAAATTCAGATCGTGTTTTGTCAAGTATAACTCCAGAATTACAATTACACCAACCGCTCGTATGCTGCCATAAATGGCATCATCTTAAAGGGACACTAAAGAGAAACTGGAAGTTGAGCTTTAATGGTAGATTATCTTTTCACGATCATAGTCATACCATTCTTACTGCGAACAGAGGTTTAATAAGCCAGGAAATAGCGAAAAACTGAAGGATAGGTGCTGACGCCCCATCGAATTTCGCGCACTACACGTTCGTGACGTCGGAGATCACAAACGCAGGCCGGTCGCCATTGGTCGAGACCGATTTATCGCTGTTAATGAAACGCAAAATGAAACACACCTTAAACGTACATAAACAGCATTTGCCAACTTTTTAAACCGTTTCAAGCAAGGAAGTACAAGTTTTAGCACAAAATTAAATAAGAAGAAAAAAATGGCATGGCGCTACATGCGGTCGTGATAGTTTCGTTTTTGCTCCATGTATCATCGCGCGCGCCTGTTCCGATCTACAGTGTTGCAGTGTTTGGTTGCGTGTTGCGTGGCTCGAAAAACGTTGACTTCGCGGGAAACAGCAGGAAAATCCCTCGTGTGTGTAGTGTTGAGGCTGTATAAACGACGCAAAGCGCTTGCTCAGGGGCAGCGGCAGTGTTGACCCGATTGTGTCCTTTAATGTCGTGCCGCGTTATGAGCCCCGGCGTTCGCAATGGCTCAGTGCTCTGCCGATGATAAAACGGCAAAAGGGCCAGAAAAACCGATGGTGTGCTCTCTGCATTTCTCGCCCGCGGATTATGTATATAATCCTGCCATTCGAAAGAATATTGGCGTGTCACAGAGGCCAGTCCTTTCTAGAGCAGCTGTTCCCTCAATGCGGCCTTCATCAAATCCCCTACTGGTGCCCCTGCAGTAGCAAACTGGCGGCTCGGTGAGTGCTGAATGTCATTTAAAAAAGCCACGAAAGAACCATACCGAGTACGTGCGCAACTTTCTACGCTTGTTCTGTCGGGAACATGGTCGCCTGGCGGACCGGACGCCTCGCCTTCCGTCGACGAAAACGAGGCTTCGCTTTTCGTCGGCGCGGTCGGCGGCTCACCGCCATCGTACGCGGAAACACCTACCAGAGGATCATTTCGCGCTCCGTTTCACCGAAGTCGCTGAAATGCAGTCCTGCTTCCCTGGCGAGCTCTTCGTTGCAAGGTTGAGCGTCAGCAACGGTATCCATCGCGGCCACAGAACACCTAAGCTAAAGTCGCAGCGAACGCAAACGCAGCGGCCATGCAGACTAAGATGCAGCCAGCGCCTCGGCCGCTTACGCAAGCAGTGACGTATCATGGCGCCCTCTGATTCGCTGAGAGCAATGAAATCCGTGACAACACTCATTCCGCGCCGAATCTGGGGTGAGATAAATGGAGGAAGAGATATTTGGTCTTTGTTTACGAATTTCTCTGCTAATAGCTCATATTTTTGCACCCAACAAAAACTGCATGCATTCCTGAAGGTCCCCCTTTTATTCCAGCTGAACTTCCTGTTTCTCTTTAGTGTCCCTTTAAGTTACAAATCTTCTGTCGATGGTCGCACCGATACGAGAGTGTACCACAGAACTCTTGGCGCACGTACAATTTCATTAGACGTGGTCCCTTAATTTGCAACACCCGTAACTTGGCAAAGCGGACGTGCTATTTATTGTACACTAAACGCCTCTCACACTGAAACGAAAGTGTGATAACATGAACAACTTGGTCAAAGCGACTACCGGCCAAGTAAAACGCATATCTGGCAATAATGACAAGGCGACATAAAACAACATGCTCGTTCTGATAAAAATATGGTTGCTCACTAACCGCGGCACCAGTGATTTTATTCCAGCACTGTTGGTACGCCACAGAATGTTTTGTTTGGCACTGATATAACGGGGCAACGTCCTCTATTTCCTTGAATGGTCCAGCCGTGCTATATACGTACGCGACCACGGATAGAAACATATGCCAGCAACTTCATTTCCTGAGCCTCTGCAGCGATAGGAAACCAGATTTTCTTTCGTAACAGTGGCGAATGGTACGAGGTCTATCGTGGGCCTCTTCACGTGTGCGTGATCGGAGTAGCCGTCGGCAAGTAAACCTCTTTGCCAATATTTGCGCGGCTCTGACCCCCACCCATCCTCTATATGGTATCCCGCTGGGAGAATGACTTTGTGGTGCAGGCACGCGCAATCGGCGCTCTGGAGGACTTGCAGCCGCACGCGTTCCGCCCTTCCTGCACGTTGCGTAAACACGGAACAGCGACTTTGGGGGGCGGGGTCAGAGATCGAAATCAGAGGGCAAGAAAGCGGGCTGCTAATCTCCCGTCAGTGGTCGTCGCACGTGGGCACTCTAGGTGGCTCTCCGTACGTGCTGTCAACGTATAATTTGAAACGTGAATGAGACGAATTCAACTGAGCCGAATTCCTTAGTTTCCACGGTCAAGGTCTGTGAACACAGATCCGTCCCCGAGCTACGGGGTCTTATGTTAGAAACTAGTTACAGAATAGAGGAGGGTGTGGGTGACCTGTAAAACTCTAGCCGTTTGTGGACGTCTTGACTCGAATATATCTTACTTTGTTGCATCCTAATCACTACTCTTTTCATGGAGACAGTATGGGACTACAAGCTTAGTGACCTGACGAGGGTCTGCGATGCGTAGTCAGTATTTCACGTGTGCGGTGGACACTTAAAGTGGGCTGACAATTTTTGTCCCACAAACTTTACGCTTTTGTGCCCTTATACGTCCCAAATGCATATTCGATGACATCGTGTAAAGATGGCACAGAAGAATGTAACGTGCTACTCAATGTGTCCACTGCAGTAGTCACAGGGTTGGAAATACGACCATAATCCTTTGTGTGCAGACAAGTGGTGGTGATCACCATCAGATTCCCAAACAAGATGAGCAGCTAATGAAAGCCACATTCAACTGTTCATATATGATCCAGCATGCCATTTGTCGAACTGGTGATACAAATGCCAAATTTTCCTACTGTCATACTGCGTGCAGCTCTAGTTGTCCTTGCGAGAGTTCCTAAAGTCCAGATGAATGCTCGGTAATAAGGATACCTCACTGAGGAGCACAATTCTTTAAGATAACGAAATAAACGTTTGATGGAGCATTTCTGACTACCAATTTGCAATCCCTTAATTAATTACTTGAGGGCACAGATGCAATTGCGGAACAGTGAAACCGATGAATAGCATGTTCAACGAATGTCTACTTAATAAGAATCTAAAGACGCACCAGTTTCCAGATATTCTTGACTAAAACCTCTCACTAAGTGCTTTGGTGTTCTACGTATCTTTGTCACTCACTGTGAAAGGAATGCTTTGAGCGAAAAAGGATACACTGTATGTCCATGCATTTCTCAGCGACATTAGGGAGGTAATCTTGGAACTAGCGTTTGGCTTAAAATAGATATAGTGGACTTGACTTGGTCACCAAGCAACTTTAATACCGCATGCAGTTGCAACATGTTTCCTTTCTGCCTTGTCGAATAATCTGCGATGGCCACAAGGGGTGAGAACCAGCGATCTGACTGGTTAGTCTATTAGTTCGCCTATTGCGCGCATGTGGAAAACCACTCTGAAGACGCAGTGGAACGTCTGGAACGAATCGGGTTGCATAATGTCGGACGGGCTGGTAAGTTTGAAGCGGATTCGTGTGCACAATCTAAGATGGTCTGAAGTAGTCCAGGCCGTGTGTACACGTGAGCGGAAGTGCATGCTGGCGATGCGCCCAGTCGCATCCGCTGACCGCATCGGTGCTCGCTGCGCCGGATGTGTGGGCCGTAACCTAGTCCCGAACGCGCATCGCGCACGCTATCGCAAGTTCCGGGCCGTGCACGGGCATTTGAAACGTGGCCACCAGAAATGTATATTCAGGGCGCGTGTACTCCGTTTCACAGTAATGGGTGATGCAACAATCAGTTCAGTATATTTTACCTGTTCATTTTTTTTCTTCTTTCATATATAATCGTCGTCAGCAGATCGTATAGGGCGGGTAAGGGGCGTTAATAAAATCGCTGGTCGCTTGCATACGCGGGCGTGAGTATGGTACCCTGATACTCGACTTCCCGCGGTCCTCATAAGAATGCTGTCTCCAGATTCACTGACTGACTTTACGAAAGAACGCTGCGACATACAGGGCTGCTCTAAAGAGACCTTTTTGTTAACTTTTCAGGCCCTGGAAATCGCACAGCTGCGTTAACATTTTGTACGGGGTACAATGTAAGTACACTTACATTTCTCAACTTTCCGAACTGTTTTGGACATGCTGAAAATGTCTAAAAATGTCATGGAGGTCAAGCCGTTCGCTCTGGTCAGCTACCATACTCGTTGAAACAAGAAACGCCTAATAGCGATCGCCTGTGAAGGGCTCTCGAGTTAGCCTTCGTCACAAGTATCAACATCACTTTAACGATTATCATGTTTCCCTGGCAGTACCACTCGTTTTAAGAAAGGAAGCAATTTATTCCCGCGAAAGGAATCGATCGCGGGTTCACGTTGTCTGACCTTTAGTATTCCGCCTTCTGAGATGTCGGCGTCGTCCGCTCGTCGTTGCGCTACCACCGTCCCTATCATCGTCACGGCGTCATTCTTAGCCGCTGGCTTTTAGGAGCCGCCGTCACGTTGTCGTCGTCGTCGTGCCGTTGTTGTCGTGCCGTTGTCGCTGTCCGACCTGCAACCGCGTTTTTTTGGGAGGCACTCAACGCTCTCCTTCAAGAGCCTTCCGGTATTTCCTCATCTTGTAAACCGCTGCCAATAGCTTTGGATTGCCGTACTAGTACGTTGTTTGGTTGATGTGATATTGGGCGTACTTTTTTTAAAGAAGAAGCTCGCAGGTTCCCATTCTCCAATGGAGTGACTGCAATTCGATAGCATTATGAGATAGTGTCGATAGATGATTATCTCTCGACATTCGCCTGACTTTTCTTTTCTACGTCACTGTCATACTATACTGGTCATGCGAGCCTATAATGCCACCAGTGGTCAAGTCGAGCACGAGGTAGAGGGTACGATTCAAGGCCGCGGTGGCTGCAAATAAACTCAGAGTCCTTTACTATACGGCTTCACTTTGCAGTTTCGTTGCATTAAGACTCACAATGAACAGACACGCACTCTCTCTCTCTCTCTCACACACACACACACACACACACACACACACACACACACACACACACACACACACACACACACACACACACACACACACACACACACACACACACACACACACACACACACACACACACACACACACACACACACACACACACACACACACACACACACACACACACACACACACACACACACACCACACACACACACACACACACACACACACACACACACACACACACACACACACACACACACACGCGCGCGCACGTACGCACACAATGGTGCATGCACAACACGCTATCGCTATCCCACATACCAAACGGCTTGTCCTGTAGAACGGAACGGACAACACCTCTTGCTATTTAACCACGCGAACAACAGTTAATCTCTTCAAAACTGTTACTTCCATACAAAATAGGGTGGCCGAGCGTACACGGCGCAATCCTACGTGTCCTCCACACACTTCCAACAGCCGCCGCTCCTCCTGTCACATGCCTCTCCGCGTCACGTTACAGCGTGCTCATTCTATGCTGCGTCGTTCTCACACCACCAGTTGCTCCGGCCGGGACATACCTCCTTTCATCTGCGAAGGCTGCATTGACCTATGCAATGCTATCGCTTTATAACTCTTGCGAGGGCCAATATCGTGCACTGGCAATTGCACCAGCCAATTTACATTAAAGCATTTGTAGATAGTACAATATACGTATAGTGCGGCAGCTGTCAGGTTCGGCCCTATCCACGCTTTATAGGCTGCCTTCTGGATGGGCTCACATCAGGTCCAACACTGAGGGCCAGTTGCTTCGCGCAGCACACGCACCCAATCATAGCTGGAGGCCACGTTCTAATCGGCTTAATCCTCTCGCATTAAAACCGTTGCGAGGACACACACCGTACACACGTATCAGGATGTCAGCCCAACACACTTTTTACTTTGCCTTCGGGATCAACCAGTGTTACGGCTGGGCCGAGGCACAAAAATGACGGCCAGTTTTCATCTATACAATTTTCACCTGGTAACCAGTGGACATAAAAACGACTAGTTTAGTGAGCCCATAACAACTATCACTGAAAAAATACAGAAACAGTTCACCTTCATAAAATTCTACCAAAACATGAAATAGATTTAGGAATATCAGAGCAGAGCGGATTGTCTGTGGTACACAGTCTTTCATAGGTACACAGGTACGCAGGTACCAGGTACACAGTCTCGGCCTGTCAGCTGCTTAGCTTTGACGGCGTCAAATTCTCTTGTTGCAAAACAAGCACATCGCAAATGGCGCAGCTTGATTCTGATTGTAATTAATTAACCTGATGAGAAAGGGCAATGATACTTCAAAAAAACTCTTACCGAGAATCCACAGTCTGAAACTCGTGCCATGAAGAATAGGGAAACGTGTGGTCTGAAGCCGACGAAAGTAGTCACGCTATTTTTCTACTTTTTGTTGGTTGTTAAGGTAATGTTTATTTATTGCAACACAACGAATCTCCGAGTTCAATAACTTAGTACTGAGGCCGTCATAAAAGGCGACACAGCTGTGTCGCTTCTGCGTTTCATATTTCGCGTTTGATTTTCCATTACCGCCCTTGAACATACCTTCTGGGGACATAAGGTTGACGTGCCAAGTACAATTTGTCATGTTCATTACTGCTTTACTTACTGGGGCTAAACTTCCACTAATTGTGTCAATTTATGACACCAGGACCCAGAACGGCTAATATGATCCTGATACGGACAACATCCTATATCCGCGTCTTCGCTATGACAACGTCGCGTGCCAATTACAGATTGCATTTGTGATCATTGAGCTGTATGCGAACCGTGGCAGCATTTTGTACGGTCACGACTCGATTCTGCGTTTCTTGCATACTTTGTAGCGCGTAACAATAACTGCGAGATGACGACTATACGGCGTTTCTGCTTCATGCGAATGTACACCAGCGCGCTAGACGAAGCTTCAAATAGTACACAGACATTAGATCACTGGGCCGGTTTCTGTGTATGCATGTGCTTGACCACGTCGCCGGGAACTCGAAAGAAAAGGAAGAAGCGGAAGACCATGGAGTAACCAACCGTGAATACAGGCGAGTGATGCATGACTTGCGCTAAGCGGACGATGAATCACGCAAACGCATTCTAGACTGCCAGGAACGGCGTAGTACGCCCTTCTCGCACGCCTCTTGCGTTTATGCAGCTCTTCCGGCCCCTTTACTTGCGGCCGTGCACGAGAGGTCAGTTAGTCGTGAATGAGTAGCCAAGGAGTCATGAATGATAAACTCGTCCAGGCTGTTGCGTATATCTTCTCGAAGACATACACGTGTGCAGGATCCGCCGCGGTAACGCAGTGGCTATGAAGCGGCGTTGTTGAGCACGAGGTTACGAGGTCCATACCGGTTGCGGCGGCCACATTCCGATGGGGGCGGAATGCAAGAACGCTCGCGTACACCGGGTGTGTTAGGTGCACATCGAAGGACACCAGTGGTCAAAATTTATCCCCACAACTAGCCAGTCGCAGCGTGCATCACAACCAGATCGTGGTATTATCACGCAAAACCTCAGAATTTATATTTAATGTTTTAGACATATGAAACAAATGTATAAACTCGATAGTTGACTTACCCCGATAGGCAGCCTAGCTTCGTTTTGGGCGAGAATTTCTGATTTTGCAAAGACACCCGAAAGCGATCCGTCCCTAGACAGCTTAAATCTCGGTGACCTTGCAATGGCAATAACGTTTCGAGCGTTCTGCTAGCAACCGTCGTAGTTCCCAGCGACGTGGTCAAGCACATGCATACACCGAAACCGCTGGCGCAGGCCTATCACTTGTACCCTCAAGCAAATAACTGTACCGGCTCCGCTTGTACTTTCGATTCAGAGCGCTGTCTACTCATTTTTTGAATGCAATTCTGAGTGCCAGAACTCACCTCGTACCGCCTACTCCAGTAAAGCGCGGCGCAGCAAGCTAGAATGACCTCAGGTCGATCTCTCTGCTGCTTCTATAAATGTTCGAGCTCTATTCTCTACTTAATATAAATGCCCGACCTCTCTATATCCGTTATAGTGGAGGATTGTTGTTAAACGTATCGAGCTTAGCTTCACACACGTTCCTAGTTACCAACCAACGCTGCGTTCCTATTTGATAAACAGTGTCCGACTGTACATGTCACGGTGGGCTATACCGCCCATTTTTCCCGCTATCTTAGTGTCTGCACAGCGTGCAAAGGCAAACACTACCCACACATGCCTGGTCTCATGTCTAGCGTACATAATACGTCGCCTACAACTTGTCGATAAGGACAAACGCCTCGAAGAAACGTCCACAACTCTGGCACGTGATCCGGATGACAAGGACTCAGCGGGCTGTTCGTTCTCCCATCCACAAACTCCGATGCAACCTCACGGCAGCTAAGCGTACTATACACAGCTACCGTACACCGTTATGCTATATTCCCAAACCACTATCATATGGTCAATCTAAAAGCCCGTCTTTCACGTCTCTTAGGTCGCATGTGTATTGGTGGTTCCACGTGTGACACAGAGTCGAGCAAGCGGCGGCCAGCAGCACGCAATGCCATACGCACTGCCGAAGAGGTCACGTCGCGACGCAACGTGGATAACGTCATCGTGAATGGTGGTTGGAGGAAAGGGGGAGAGGGCCTAGGCGGCGTTATCCGGGACACGTTGATCTTGCGCCACGTGCTTCGGAAGACAAAATACGTACTTAGCCAAGTGGCGCTCCGACAACGAATCCCTTATCGCGCTCTTCCTGTTTAAGGTTTGCTTTCTAATTCCGGAAATCGCTGGTCGATTAATCTCAATTTGTGCATGCTAGGGGAAGCTGCTTTTGCAGGATAAAAAAAAAACGCACGAAAACGTTCCTACGGCCTTAGCCTGCTGCTGCAATCCTGGAAAATTTCTATGAGCGAATGAGGAACACTGGTATGGTCATGGAATATTTCAATCATCGAAGCTGAGTGCGAGACCTCCTGCTGAAATTTTCATCATCATCATCATCATTATCGTCATCATCTTATACATGTACTGCGGGACGAAGGCCCCTCCTAGTGATACCCAATTACATCTGTCTTTCGCCAGCTGACACCAACTTATGACTGCAAATTCCCTAGTTTCATCCCACCACCAACTTCTCTGCCGCGCATGATTGCGCCCATCTTGGCACCAATTTTTAAAATGTAATAAACCCTCTATGCATTACATGACCAGCCAGCAATGGCATTAAGGCCTGCCTGCCATTACATGGCCTGGATTACATGCCCTACGCATTAGGTGTCAACTAAAATATCGGCTACCCCCGTTTGCTGTCTTATACACACATTGTCTTCCTTTCCTTTAATATTACGCCTATCAATTTTTGCATCGCCCGTTGCGCTGTCCTGAACGTCTTCTCAAGCGTTAGGGTTAACCTCCAAGGTTCTGCGCCATATTTCAGTACTCGTAGAATGCTATGATTACTTTTGTTCTCAGGTATAGCGGTAAGCTGCTACTCATAACTTCGTAATGTCTGCCGTATGCAATCCAACTTATTTTTATTGCGTAAATTTCATCGCATGGTCAGGATCTCTTGTGGCTAATTGGCCTAGATAAACGTATTCTCGCACAGATTCTAGAGACTGACAGTAAGTCACAAATTATTGTTTTCTTGCAATGCTACGGAGCATTACCTTTTTCATCTGCATATTAATCTTGGAACTTACTCTTACACTTTGTCGGCTAAGGTCCTCAGTCATTCGTTTAAGCCATATTCATTATAGCTAAACAGGACAATTCATCTGCAAACCGCACGTTGCGGAGATGATGTCCGTTGACCTTAATCTTTCGTCTAATCGTAATCCAAATATTCTATGAATGTAATGAATAACAATGGAAAGATTGAGTTTGACTCCTTTACTAAGCAATGCATTCAGGACTGTCGGTATCTGTACTAAATCGAACGCCTTTTCGTAATCCACGAAAGTCATATAGAAAGATTGGTTCTACTCCGGCGATTTCTTAATTCCGTGATTAATGGCACCGATGTAATCAATTGTTGAATACCATTTCCTGAAGCCAGCTTACCCTGTGGGTTTACTGAAGTTAAGTGTTGCACTTATTCAAGACTTAATTTTAGTCAACATAGACACTTTCATTGTAGCGAGTAACGAAAGAGAAACTTTAGCGTAAGATTGCCCTGATTGTTAGCGTTACAACACCGTTTTCACCACTGCAGTAGTACCGCTGCGTGCAGGCAAGCTAATATGACACGCGCAATCCCACGAGGGTAACGGTAACAGTACACCAGTAGCGCTGCGCTAAAGCTCTCTAGTGCACACCAACCGATGCTGAAGCAGGTCTCTACGTGTGAGAAAGCTATACTTAGCGCAGCCTTAACAGCAGCCTTAATAGCCAGTAAAACGTGGGTTGCTGCTGCGCAGGTCTTCTACAGTGCGCGCGAAGTCTTTGACAGTTCGCGTCAGGCAGTACCAGCTGACAATGTACTGCGCTGAAGAATCCACTATAGCATACATTGTTTTCGCCCTATGTTCGGTACACACTAACGGGGACAAGACGAACAATAAGTGTTAATCTTGTCCCCATTAGTGTGTGCTGTATACAGCGCAATAACAATGAACGTGCACCAATTAGCCCAATTCATAGCTCTGTTAAATGATTATTATTTGATATAAAAGATACACATACGTCGAGAGGCAAATAAGGAAAGAGCGGGCTGGCAACTCCCACCGAGAGGGGCACAAAGCCTGCCTAATCTTTGGGAAAGAGGAGATAGAAAAGGAAGTTGAAGATAAGAAGAAGGGAAGTAAAGAAGAAGGAAACAGCAAGATGACAGGCGCCGAAGACGAAAGTAAGCAGGGTGTGATGAGCCTGGTCATGTCGAGCACAGCCACTTGGATACGGGCAACGATCAAGGGTTGTACACTGCAGGCCAAGTAGGCTATAGTCCCTTAGTAGCAACGTGCGCTGCGAAATGAAAGCTGGGCACTCCAATTTTAAAGTGCTCAAGCCTCTCGCAGAAACCACAAGAAGCACACGACGGACTGCCTACATGTCCTTGCCGGTGTGAACTTTCAGACACCAGGACACAGCCAACCCATAACTTCAGCAATAGAGCTCTAGCACAACGAGGCAAGCCTCGCCCACGAAGACAGGGAGGAAAGAATCCTCTTGTAATATACTGGCCTGGGTGCTGCGTCAGTAGATATCTTCGAATCAACAGACGAGCATCCTCAAGCCTACACAAAATTTCCGGACAGTCACATTCGCTGGGGGCACAAGAGGAAGCGAGTCCACTAGGAATCCACTAGCAGCACATTTCAAGCCTGCCTCCTTATTAGCTCGCTTGAAGCACGATGAAGCAGAATGTATGAATGAATTAGGTTGTAGTTCGCTCAATATATATATATATATATATATATATATATATATATATATATATATATATATATATGGAGAGTCGACGGCAAAACACTTAAGTCCAAGACGGCGATACGGGCATTCACGGTATACATGTCCGGCTTCGCCACAGTGAAGCACAGCGGTCGCCTGACCGGTGTGCGCCAGACGTCCCATTTTTTTTTTTGAAGCGGTTGGCGGTTCTCCAAGTGCTGGATCGGTTGCACTGATGGAAGTGTATCGTGAGGCGTGGGGCGCACGAAGCGCGGTGAAGCAGGAATATACCGGCTCGCAGCTTCGGCGTATGATGCGCGCCGAAGCTCCGTCGGCACAGGTGGCGTGACCTCACTGGCAAGCGGGACTTGCACAGCATGCTGTACCTCGTTCCCGATGAAGCTGGATATGGATCCCGCAGTAGGTTGAGGCGGGCAGTGAATTCTTTGCAGCTCGTCGCGTACCACTGATCGGATGAGGTCGCAGAGGGAGTCGATGTTGATGCTACCTCCGCACCTCCGATCTGATCCATCGATGACGCGACGCTGATTTGCCAGTCGTACACTGCTGAAGCACTTTTTTCATTGTCGTGGCTTCCGTTAAGAACTCGGCCACAGTCGTCGGGAGACTCCAAACGAGGCTGCTCCTTAACCCATCGCATTAAGTGGTGGAGCTTCCTACTTCTGCCATGTCCGGGTCAGCTCGACGAAAGAGGCGCGTCATGTCCTCAACGTACATCATCACGCTTTCATTCGGCATTTGAATGTGCGACTGAATGGCCCGCTCGGCGCGTTCACAGCGATCAGCATTGGCGTAACTTGCCCGCAGATGACGGAAAAAGTCGCTCCACGACGAGAAGGGTTCGCGGTTCTCGTACCAGGTACGAATGCCATCCTTCAGGCTAAAGTACACATTCTTCAGCTTGTTCGCATTGGTCCACCCATTGAAATCAGCGACGCGTTTGAACTGAGCCAACCAGTCTTCGACGTCCTCAAGTATGGAACCACGGGAGACTTAGGGCACTTTCTGCAGCGTATAGTGAGCAGCAGTAGTAGTGCCTTCCATACCGCTTTGGTGTGTCGCTGACGTCGTCTCGGAAAGAGGTCCAGGCTCAGGGGGCAATCCTCGGACTCTTCGGCTGGCCCAGTGAACAGGATGTTGTGACTGCAGGGACAGGGCTACCAGGAGGCGTGTGGGACATTTGCTGGGACTACCCCGCACCTCCACCAGTTTGTCACGTGCTACAGAAGGCCTTTGTAACAAGAAGTACTGCACCGGCAGAGACGAGCACTAGCCAAGAAGATGGGTGACCCCAAAACAAAAACTTCTTTTTCTCTGCGTGCCTGAATACTGGCTCGCGCTCACCGCACCTCCTGACCTGGTGGCAATATATATATATATATATATATAATATATATATATATATATATATATATATATAATTTTTGTCGTTAGGACGCACATTAATAAACTGAGATAGCAATGTGGCTGCGAATCGACGAGAAGAAATAGGCAGACGCCCATGTATGCGTAATGGCGGTTAGTATTTCGTAGTCTGAACATAGCGATTCCCCCACTTTGTTCTCCGCTCATTTCAGTGAAGTGAGTCAACAGCGAAGCAGTCGCAATATCAAAGGCCATTGAAGTGAAAGCAATGTCATATTTAAAAGAAATATCCCGAGGCTTTTTTTCTTTTTTGGCTAACTGAACGGAAAACGGACATCACACTCTATAGGAAGGAGTATACTAGTGTCCAAGTATGATAGTTTTAATCCCTTTCGCACGTTACGTTATTTTATCCTTTGGTGCTTCTGCATTGAACCCAATAACGGGGAAACAGGGGGCAATGCTGAATTCAAAGTGTATATAGCGCTGCATTCAAATGAGGCAGACGAACTGCAGGCCCTTAGTAAAGTGAAACTGCCACCTTTTGCTTTTCGTTTTTCCAGCCCTTCCACTACTACACAGTTCTCTCGTGTTTCGCGACCAACGATGCGAATCTTGTGCGAAATTTAGAGTACCAACAACGACGCTGACGACGGTGCGGGAAACTCTCTTCCGCAATTCTGCTGCAAGGTCAGGCTCGCAAGGCCACATTACGGGATACGAGGAAGGTATAAAGGGTAGGCTGAGTACATTTTCTCGCTTGAGGTGCCGCCCAGCCAACTGCCCACCCCCATGACTGCATACCGAAACGCCGCCTGTTAAAACGAGTGCTAACACAGACCGCACCTTCCCAACAGGGCTCAGCGCACACCAAGCTGTATCGTACAGCGTTGCGAGCAGTACCGTCTTCTAGATCAACCGACGCCAGCCATTACCTGGATCCGCCTTCACCATCAACAAGTTTTGTTTTTTTGCTAACGAGGTAATGGCGGCCGATCATCATTAATGACTTGCCTCTGTAGGCTATGCTCGCGTACACAACACGCGAAGCGTGCGGTACTTCGACACGCTCAACGCGCGCACGCACCAGCAATCACCAATTAAGGTCACGTCCACGCCCTGACTCTGAGAGTCGTTTTTCATTGCCTGCCAGCCGAAGCGTCGGGTGGTCTGGCCCGCACGGGCAGTCCAGTTTCTCCATTTTCTATTAATATGTGACGTGCTTCTGGTTCACGCGGGACAAGACCGTCAATTACGATAGCTATCTTTAGTCTCCGCTCCTCGTTTAAGGAATGACGCAAGAGATCACACACAGATAAAGAAGGCAGAGCATGATGCCTATACAAAGACCTCTACATTTTGTTTATTATACTAATCGAAACGTTGATGTGATTAAACTTGCCCGTCGGGCTGTTTTCATGCTACGCTTTAATAATTATAACCCGGAAGATGAAACTGCGATCGTACCTGCCCTGCCCTGCTTGTTACTGCGTCATCGTGTACGCCCCGCTTGTAATTATTTAGGAGTTATCGTCGCTAGACTCGCCGTAAAATATAAACGGTGATATTGATTCATAACAAAAGTAAAACATTTATTTCCCATCAGTACGCTATGATGACAGATTAAGAGCATCAATGTCCAACCGAGACGGAACGTCCTACTGTTCACGTGACCAGCGTGACGGAATGTCCTACAAACCTGAATGTCCAACGAGTCTGTGTATCCACTATCGGAAATTCCGTTTCGATGAACATTCAGGATCGCTAGACACTCAAGCGGCAAGTTCTGATGGAAGGGATGGAAATAAATAAGCGAAAAACGCTTCGCGTAAGAACTCAACCCTTTTACAGCAAGGAACGTCGGCTGAATTGTGCACACATGATAGCAAATATACCTTGTATTAAGTAAAAATAATTTCACAAAAATGAAAGCAGGCACTTCAATTGTCTTCCTACCTGCCACACACAGCCACAACAGATATATCCAAAGGACTCACGCAAGATTGCACCAACAGTATAGCTTAAGGAAATAAAAATGTAGAAGTGGCGAAGCACTTGGAGAGCAAACATAAAATGGCATGCAAATTGAACATTGCAGTATATTCCCATGCTTGCCAAGTCTAATGACGAATCCTGACGTTAAGGAGGCCGCTAAGAACATTTAAGGTAAGCAGCAAAAGCATTATAACCTCATAAACGCCGTCATTGCAGATGTTGTCTGTATGTCTGTTCGCTATCAAGATGCAGCTGAGCTGGCAGGCAATCTGTCGTCGAGCGGGCTTCGAATTTATTACCCCGTTTGCAAGCCAAATGTTCTAACCATCATCCGCCGTGGTTGCTTAGTGGCTATGGCATTGAGCTGCTAAGCATGATGTCACGCGTCCGATTTCCGGCCATGCACGGTGGTCGCCTTCGTTGGGGGCGAAATGAAAAAGAAAGCGCACGTGTTCTTAAATTTAGGTGCTTGTTAAAATTCTGAAAGTCCAAAATTATTCCGGAGTCACTGACTACGACGTGCGGCACAGTCACACTGTGGTTATTGGCCCGTAAGGGCATCTTCACAGTTGCGACTAGGCGAGGTCGCGCGACCGTTTGCGACTGGCGACCAGAAAGCTACTCAAGACGAACGATGTTCACACTGACAAATGCGACCGACGAGTCGCCAAACCGAAATGTCTCACGATATGCCGTTCACGTCTGCTTGAAATGTCATCACCGCGTAAAATAAGTGTCAGCATTTACGGACGTCCTGTTCCTTCGCATCTGATTGGTTCAGCTGTTCTGCGACTGCGGTCGCGCGACTGAAAAATCGAGCAGTGAGTGACTGGCCCGATACGGTCGCATTTCGAGAAAAGGGACCATTTGCGACTACTTGCGACTGGTCGCTTTGCGACTAACTTGGTCGCGCGACCTCGCCTAGTCGCAAGCGTGAATATGGGCCTTAAAACTACCGAATATATATATATATATATATATATATATATATATATATATATATATATATATATAATTTCTGTAAGCATTACAATACGGTAGGACCACTAGAGTGACTTACCGGTGGGTCTACGCTACGCAGCTGAACGGACGTATATGGAACGCCAGTTTGGCGCGAAAATGTGCACGTGCTTTGTGGAGGACCATGCGTTGTAGTTGCAAGTATTTAAAGGCTATGCGCGACATTTGAATTATCCTGTGCGTCGAGGCAGGTTCTTCGTGTGGTGAATATAATAAGCTTGAAAAAAACATTTAGAGGAATTGTGAGTGATCAGCAGTCACACTGTAATGTGAGGGCAATACACGGAGAATGGCATAAACACGTTGCGAAGTGCTTATGAAAATGTATTTGTCAGAAGAATGAAAGCGAATCTCCCTCGGCATTGGCCACTTGTCATTCGCGTTGAAAAGTGGAGCGTCACAGTTATTTTTTTTCCTTTGCAGGATAAAAACGACATTAGCTGTGTCTCGTATAACAACTACGCGTATTTGTCAATATAATACAGTAGAATTCGACAGTCAGTACGGACTCATGGTGTGCACTCGTTTTCATGTACGGCTTCTTTTACAGCGAAGCTGTTAAGATGACTTCCCCAATCGTTATCGTGCGGAAATGATGTGTGGCGTACTCGGTATCAAGTGTCAATCGAAGAAGTGCCAGCAGTGCTACCTGCGTTAGAGTCTCGAAATTGAAACGAAATTACAAATGATTACAAAATAAAAGCTGCCTTGTTCTTACCTCGCTCGAATGTAGACAACTTCTTCATGTGGTTTCTTTAGCCTGTAATTCATAATTTTGTTTCTGACGCTGCGTTTTAATAGCTGCACATAGGAAATAAGTTAGAAGTTTTTGTTTCTTTGTTTTACGCCTACAGGGGTGCTATAACGTAAACTGATTCCAAACTGTTTTGATTCCAAACTCCTGACGTCAAATTTACGTAACCACCGACTCAAGCATCGGGCGGTGACCCGCAGCGTTGTCTGAACAACCCAATCAAACACTCTCCTCGTTTATAGGAGGTCAGCTTTGTTCGCTTTCAAAACCAATAACATTGACTACACTCAGCGGCTTTTCTTATCTAATTGGTTGACAAGAGGCGAGGAGCACGCTCTAGTGGAGAGGGTTTCGATGGGGCCGAGCCAGCACAGTGAAAATAGATAACCGCATGAAGAGGGTGGTGCCGGCTTCTCCGATTGGTCCGCTTCGCCTTACTTAGCTTGCGGTGGCTGTTCGAAAATCGTGGCGTCGTGCAACGGAAGGATAAGAATGCCGCTAAAACGGATCCTCAGCACGAAAGAATTGGCAGAGCGATGTCGTATGCATGCCAAAAGGGCTCGATAACGTGTTACTGCCACGCAAAAATGTTTATCATGCGCAAATAAATACATGCTCACCGGCAGGTGCGAGTACCGAGGGCCTGAGCGATCGGTGGGCAGCCATCTTCTATTCCTTTCGGAACGGGGCAGTCTGTGGCTATTCAGAAAAATGTTCAGTTTTGTTCGGCATATTAATGCATTTTTTTCGCGTTTACGTCACTTTGATGTGTGAGTTTTCGCGGTTTTGTGAGGTCGCGTGACAGACAGGCGAAGTGGGCGTAGCCAGAAAACATTGGACCAATAGCAGAGTGCTAATGGGGAAAATGCGTCGAATCAGGAATGATTATTTTTCTTTTGCGCGGTTTAATCATGCATAATCAGTGTGTACACGTTATATCAGAAGGGGAGTTATCACGGTTTTCGTGACGTCACGTGACAGACAGGCGAAATTAGGAGTGGCCCGAAAATGTTTTGACCAATCGTGGAGGCTTATTGCAGAAATTAGAATCAAAACAGTTTGGAATCATTTTACGTTATAGCGCTCCAGCTGTGAAAGCTGGCGGTGTGGTCCAGCAGCACAGCCTGCATGGCACCTTCGAAGTGGCCGTAAATACCGGGCGTCGGTGATAAATCATCACAAGGAACAGCCAGCAAATAGACCCCGGCTACTTACGACGTATGACGGCTGTGAGAACTCGCTTACACAGCTTCACTGTCTTTGACATGACAGTTGTTCAGATTGACATACAGCTGCGAAGGTGTATTTAAAAAAATATTTTGTAGGCCGATAGTTCTACTTTCACTTCTGCAGTGAGCAGGACATAGCGAGTGTGCTTCTGAACTAGCCCCCGCATCGCATGCATGTCATGATGGCGTCGAGCCACGTGACACGTTTTATTGCGATAGCAATTATATGGACACTCAAAAGCAGATTTCTGCCGTCGGCGTCACCGTCGCCGTCACCGTGAGGTTCCGTATGACGTCAATGGAGATGAAAGCGTCGCCGCGCGCCGAACGCTGTATGTGCGAGTGAAAGGGCGCGAGGAGCGCGCGCTTTCACGGGGAGTGAACGCACGGCGGAGAACAAACGCGCGTTCTGCGCCGTGCTCCCTTAAGGGCTGCAGAATGAAGCGTCTCTTTCCTCCTTTGCAATCACCATATATGTAGAGCAAACGCGCCTTCTTCCGACGCGCGAGAGGCCATGGGGGAAGGGGAGAGGGAGGGAAGGGAGGCGACGTTTAACTGCGGCACCAAGTGCCTATTTATATAAGATGCTCCGGCAACAGTCACCAACGCCGCACGCATTTTGAGCGCACGCGGGCAAAACGCCCACGGCGTCGACAGCAGTTCTGCGTGTTGCCGGTGCTGCTGCATGTCCAAGTTTATACAGCTGATAAAGCTAATATCATTACTCTGTATAGCTCTATACAAGTTGGCTATCGCAATTGATGCTTCGCCTTTTAGGTGAAACTGCGACAACTTTTTTTAACCACCATGGTTTCTGGAGGACGCGAACTGAGGCTCCCTGGTAGAGTTTATAATAAGACCCGGAAAATTTGGCCTATTCACAAAATCAAGAATGAAACTAGGCCCACAAAACACGGCTCCGCAGCGGCGCCAATGCCACGCCATTGCTCCACCACAGACAAACGAAGTTCATTACGCGCAGACCTCGCCTCGGCTTGGAAGAGTCGAGCCTCAGGGCTTTTGTAAATAAAAGGGCGTCTTGCCTAAAAGGGCGTCTGCCATGAAATAAATCAGAATTTATTACAGCATACATATCACAATAGTATCAGCTTGAAATTATTCATGACAGCAGCACACCGAACACGAACACAGGACAAGCGCTGTCGGGCTGTCGGCGTCTCCTGCCGTAATTGTCGTCGGCATGCATGAACATCGTCGTCACACACACACACACACACACACACACACACACACACACACACACACACACACACACACACACACACACACACACACACACACACACACACACACACACACACACACACACACACACACACACACACACACACACACCACACACACACACACAGCAACAGCACGACACACAGCACGCACGCACGCACGCACGCACGCACGCACGCACGCACGCACGCACGCACGCACGCACGCACGCACGCACGCACGCACGCACGCACGCACGCACGCACGCACGCACGCACGCACGCACGCACGCACGCACGCACGCACGCACGCACGCACGCACGCACGCACGCACGCACGCACGCACGCACGCACGCACGCACGCACGCACGCATGCACGCACGCACGCACGCACGCACGCACACACGCATGCACGCACGCACGCACGCACGCACGCACGCACGCACGCACGCACGCACGCACGCACGCACGCACGCACGCACGCACGCACACACACACACACACACACACACACCACACACCCACACACACACACACACACACACACACACACACACACACACACACACACACACAACACACACACACACACACACACACACACACACACACACACACACACACACACACACACAACACACACACACACACACACACACACACACACACACACACACACACACACACACACACACACACACACACACACACACACACACCACACACAACACACACCACACACACACACACACACGCACGCACGCACGCACGCACGCACGCACGCACGCACGCACGCACGCACGCACGCACAGAGAGAAAGAGAGAGAGAGAGAGAGAGAAAGAGAGAGCGAAGTTGGGCTGCAACTGAGGCATCTTCAATTGTAAAGAGCCTAAGCTCAATCTATTGATTTTCCTGTTGATTTTAGCGCACGTAGTTGACAACGCCATAAAGAAAGGAAACACACAGACGCAAGCGCTGACGCTCACAAATTTGCAAATCACTATAGGGGGATCGCGAAAAAAGAAGAAAGAACAAGGAGTTGGCAAACTGTATCCGACAAGCAACAAATGCATTTCAACATGCGCAGAGCGGAGGAGATAAACATGAGTAAAGGCAAATCAAGTGTTTTTTCAAGGCAAGTTATTTTTGTGAAAGAGTGCCACCGCAGGGTTAGCTCTCAGCGCGTTTCTCGATATAAACGCTTATGTTATTTTGCGTGCTAGTTGATCCCTGTGAGTAAACAAAATCTATGTGTCTAAACGACAGTTCGACCACCGCAATCATACACTTTTTAGCCAAGTGTGAGCCGTTACCTTTGCTTAGAAAATACACACGCTCCTTCAAACGTGTGTTAATACATATTCCTGCATGCCCAATGCACAAAGGAACGCACGTAAACGGTATCAAGTATAGCTGGTTACTTTACGTATCACAAATTTGGACGGTTGTTTCATTTGACAGTCCCGCTTATTTCATTGATCTAGCGAATTAGCCCTCTGTTTCACTTCTTCAGCAAAGGCATTCTAGCTTATTAAGGGTGATGAGGGCTACTACACCGACGCCAAATGTGCTGGCAACATCCTTCAAACCACGCTAACCAATGAACACATGATATCGCAACATTGGATTTCCGCATACTGGCTCCATATATCTGCCTCTTTGTTTATTCCCTTCTTTTTCAGCAGCTGCGCTTATGCTCTCTAGAGAAAACCCATCGGTTTCAACCTGAGCTGTTGATTATTGAAGCTTTCAGGCAGTCACCTGTCAGTACTATTTAAACAGAGCCGCTTTAAGACATGATACAGTAACGCCATTTTTTACAACCTTCGATTGGCCGGATTTATAATTTTAAAAGAGGCTTAACTAACCTCGGAATTTAAATTTAGTATAGGTGGCCCGTCCGTAGTCAAGAAATTGTATTTCACTTTCTTTGGAGACTTCATTGGTAAACCTAAGCCCTAATACACATTTGGAAAGTTTTAGTGTGTGTATACGTGAAGAAGATGATAAGCAGAAGTTTATACAACAGTGTGAAATTTCTGTTGGAAGTCTTCTAGAAATTCTGTCATTTATCTTAGGACTACATTACTAGGATGTAACTTAAAAAAAAAAGAAGTCAGGCTTATGCATTGGTGCAAAAGTTGTCACTGTCCTGAGCTAGATCTTTCTTGCTTGGGTAGATACTGGATAGATGTCCTGAATGTTGCTTGAGGAGCTTAACCACTAAAGTATTCAGATTAGTTGACGATTGCTTCGTATTAATAAGTGAAGTCAAACCTTGAATATGCCAATGTAAATCGTCCTGACGTGTTCCGCGAATGTCGATCTTCAATGACACAACGATCTTGTTTACTCACAGAGATCAAATGACGCGTACAATAACAGGAGCGTTTCATATCAACAGATGCGCTGAGAGTGGTGTTTCTTGATATAAAACAATCCCCCCCCCCCCCCCCCCTCCTATTCATTCGGGACTTTCTTTGATACAAGGAATGACTTGCGAGTGTCAGCGTTTGTGTCCGTGCGTTTCTTTCATTTGTGGCCTTGCATGTCGAGTGCCGTGCTGAAATCTACAAGAAAATGAGTATGCACCAACTGTGCCAACTTTTCACTCTACTTCTGTTTATTGAGTACAGAGGCCTAAATAGTCATCTGATTGATGGCATAGTCTAAATGATTGCCTGAATATATGAGAAGACAGACCTAAATTACTTAAATCTAAGTAGAGGGGGCTTTTTGCGTTCTGTCTTCATGGGAATTGAGCTGCCACCACCGGCACTTGAACAGACATCTTGGTGCAAATAAATTTTGTTTGGTCTGATTGCGTTTATAAACGGCTGCTTTTTTTTCAGATGGGTTAGCGCGCCACTTCGTCTGCTTTGAAGGTGTGCCGGTCCCGTATTCTGCGGAAGTGGCAGACTGCGTGTTTTCCTGGTTTATATATTGCTCGTTGCCTAGATACGCAAGACTACATGAATAGCGATTATAACAGCAGTCAAATCTTTAAAGGGTTGTAGTATTAATTAGGGCAGAAACAAATCTTATGCCCCAAGTGCAACACTACAAGAGGTTGGAAAGTTGTTGGAATCTTGGTGGTGCTCTATAAAGATACTATTAGAACCCTGTGGCCGGTTGTAACACACGGGCATGCCGCTTGTGGGTCGCCGCTAGTGCGCATAGATAGCGTCTCATCTGGGGCAGTAGAATGTGAACCAAATGACACGTATTTCCGGTGTGTTCTCAGTGCAGCGCTGGCTGGCATCACTGCGTTTATTTTATGCATTGTGATGACAGGACCGAGATAATAACCGTAGGTTTTCACCTTTTCAACATTAAAAGCACCTAACACATTCCAGCTGAAACTACTACTGCATGTTCTCAGTGGCTCGTAATACCTGCTGTCGATGCCGGAAACGCGTTTCATGCAGTTGGCGCATAACAGTTACGAAGGAACATTGAAACAGCTGTTAATAATAAATCGAACAGGCCCACCTTGGCGTGTGCGGCCCTTCTTTGAGAAGTATGGATAGGCCCACGGTATCTTATAACAAATATACTGCAGCAAAATCTAGCGCCAGTGTATGTACAGTGGTGAGCACTGTTAGGGTGAACACCTGATTAGTATTCAAGTTGGTATAATTTCATCATACCTTCTACTTCAGGAGTGAAATGTGCCGAATACGACGCTAATGATGGTGCCGATAAAACAAATAATAGTTTTCTTTATTTTGTGCTAAACATTAACTGTTACAGGCTCATGAATACTAATGAGGTGTTCACCCAAACAGTGCTCACTACTGTATATGTGGCCTGTGCTGTGCAGTGTAGCTTTACAACCGGCCCGGCAATGACGGAGACTGCATTAGTTTGCCTAAACTTGGTACTCCTTGCTTCAAGTGGCCTTGAGGAGCAGGACATCGTGATCCCGGCCACGGCGGCCGCATTTCGATGGGGGCGAAATGCGAAAACACCCGTGTACTTAGATTTCGGTGCACGTTAAAAGTAACCGGAATCCCCCCCCCCCCCTCCCCATTAGGACATCTGTTGCCACGAGTGACTGCGTAAATAAACACAAACCGATAAAGAAAATATGGACAAGTCGAGCGCCGCCTACTGATCGAGTTTAAAGGGATACTAAAGAAAATTAATCGAGCTAGATTGCAAGGTTAGACTTCTTTAAAAACAAGTTCCTGATATGCTTCGAAAAGATGCTTTTGTAAGCGAGAAAAATTATCAGAATAAAAATCAGAGTGGCGTCTCCTGTTGTGGAGTATGTACCTCTCCTGAGACGTTAGCACTGGCTTATTCACACAGAAGGCGATAGAGGGAAGTGATGTGGAGATTACGTGAACTCGTCTGTTTCGGCGTGGGCGGTTCAAATTGAGGAGCAGCCGCAGGACCTTTGGCAGTAATTATCTGCGCAACGAAGTGACATACTGGGGCGCAGAAGACGATAATACACTTATAGACAAATAATCTATCGATCGAGTTCGACTTAATATTTTAGTTTGTGTCCCTTAATGTGTGCTTCACGTCGAACTACATATATCAGTGGTCTTTGTAGTGCGCTTCACTGTACAGTTCAAAGATACACTTCCTTGTCCGCGCTACTGCTTATTGATGTTTTCTTTCGCTTTCATTATGCACAAGTACACTACTAAGTGAACCTGTGTTTTATGCTGCGAAGGAGCCATTCAACTCAATCAGTAGTTTGCGCTCGTCATGCCGATGATTTCTTGTTTGGTTTGTGTTTTTTTGGCGCTGTCAGTCATGCTAACGGCATTTCGCATTCTTATAATAGGTTTTCGAAGCTCATTTATTGCCGCGTAATCTTCGTATGTACCCCATTAGCCCCAAATTGCCCTCTAATTTTGGCTATGACATGGTGTCTAAAACATTAAAGAAATATTCGTTTAGAATATAGCACATCATTTCACCCGATGAGGGTTACTTTGCACCATTGTCCTAATTTATCGACACACACGATCAAAATTGTCCTATGCTTTACTTCTGCGCTGGAAATAACGCAATCAACAATTTAATTGTAAATGTAACACATTTACCTGCTGAAAATAAACGTTGTAAGCCAACCAAGCCGCACAATTAAACCGCAAAGAACATTAAAGAAGCTGCAAAGTGCTTTGGCCACCGAACCATGACTGATCATACAAAAATGCACTTACTACGAAATGATTCGCATGAATGCTGAGCGATTGCAGCGCCAGATTGGGCTCTAGTATTCTTTGCCCGAAACTCTGTGGGGTAGGACTGCCACAGGGTTTCACGCCACAGGAATCGCACTACAGAAAAGGTGGCGGAAAGACGAAGAACGATATGTCAGGAGCGCGGCCTTGGCCCGATACGCTCGCTTGCGGAAGCGAACCCCGCACCCTCTTCCCTGTCTCCCTCCCTCTGCCCGGAGATGGCAGCTCACCGAAAGCCTCCGATTACGGTGGCATAGAGGCGCCAGCGGCGAAGAAGACGGAGGCAGGTTGGCCGATGCTTTGCGATGCCCGCCGGGTCCGGGAGTATGGACCTGGAATTCCCCCCTGCCCCGTAACATTAAGAGCTATATGTACCTACAGCGCGTACAGCGCATCGTTCTTGATTTTTGGGTCACCGCGCTGATGCCGGCAGACGAACGGTGGCCGCAGCTCGTCGGGCTACTTCTTCCTCCCCTCGTTGCACACACTTATTTCATATTTATTCCTTTTTTTTTCTTGTTTCCTGGAAGCAGCCGGACCTGGGGAATTCCCTACCCTCATCAGTTAGGCCTTCAACTTCGTCCTTTATACCGATCACTGGCTTCTTACCTTCCTAATAATGGGCAAATTGGAATCAACTTCCATAGCGGCAGTGTTTCCGGTATCTCTGTGTGTGTGCTTCTACCTCTGTCTTACTCTCTGTCTGTGCGTGCGTGTGTGTGTGTGCAGGCCACGCTCCTTTTGTCTTACATAATTACACCTCATCGAAGACAGAGCGTCGAAATCAGTTCACAGCCTCTTTTACCTGTCCCAGAGTCTCTCTTGCGTAATGCCCATTATTCCTTACCCTGCAAGGTGCTCGAGCAATTTCGCCATGTCTCTTCCTATACCAATTCTTGCTCTGCGTGGCTCTTTCGCTAGAGGTATAGCCGACAGCGCAAGTTCCAAGTTTTCGCTGATATGCGGCGCCGCTCTCCGCTTCTCCCTTGCTTTCGATCCGCGACGCACAGCCCGCGAAAGACACGAGGAAGTGAGATCTGACATGCCGCTATTGCCTCCCTGCCATTTTGTATGCTTTTTTTTTTTTCTTTTTTTTTTGTTTTTGAGTGGTTATAGAGAGGTGAGACCACGCCTGGCCTCTTGGCAGCACGGCGATGTAACGCGAGGGCGAGGAGGAAAGGAACGACGGCGTCTCCTAATTTGGGGGTGCCGTTACAGGTCGCCCGCCGCGCATTCCTGAAGAGCCGAGGATGAAGTGCCGTCACTGCAGGCACGCGCAGGTCACTTGATTTCACGTGTTCTCCTTTCTTGCTTCTTAGGGCATCGCTTCCTTCCGCCGCCCCGCCCGTTCCTTCACCTTTCTATAGCGGTATGCCCTCACGTTGGTTTTTGTATTTGCTGCCTCGGGCGCGCTGTGGCGTCGAGGGCGGTGCGTCCTGCCGCCGGCGAGCAATTTACGCCCCAGGAGAGAAGCAAGTGTGGACAAACGTTCAAAGGCCTGCACAAGAGAGCACAGGCACGCACAAACGTGCGGATGAGTTTCTTTGGTGACCCGCATTCACAGCGAGAGCCGTTTTGTGCGCAAGTAAAAACTCCCAAGCAAGCGTTGTTTTCGGACAGTTGTGAAGGAGGCGGTATAGGTCAGGAACGTTGCGTTCGTGGAAGAAAGAAAACCTGGGTACTTCCAGGTCACACACACACGCACGCACACGCAATCACCTGGAGCGACGCCCGAAAACTTTTTTTCTTTCATTCGTATTTTTTTTTAACGGTAACACTACCTTGATCGCTCTGCGTGGACCCGGCTCTTCAAGCACGCAGCGCATATCCGGCGTCCAAAATTTTGCATTCTTTTTGTTTGTTTTTATTTGACTGTACAGATGCCGCTGGCAGCTCTTAAAACCCGGAACGTTTTTGCCTGCCCTGATCCGGCTTATCTGTGATGGGTGCTCTCGGCCGGCGGACGTCATGATGACGGACATAGCGCCGGACCCCTCTGATTCACAGCACGGCACACTGCTGCGAAATGCGCGAGGATTCTGCCGGGTAGGAGGAACTGAAGAATTTCGAACACAAGGCCAAGGTCTTATCCCTCCTCCCTTCTCTCTCTCTCTCTCTCCCTAGCCGGCAAATAACGGCCTGCAAGAACGCGGCACGTCTCAAAACATAACGCGCCTCCGCCTTCTCTCGAAATCACGTCCCGCGCATTCGTCACGGTGCTCGCCTATATACGGGCGAGCGAACGCATCGTGAGGGGTCGAGCTTGACGGATGGCGCTTGCTTTCCAAGTTCCCGAAGCCAGTAGGCATTACAGAATTCCCGTTTTGGCGGGGCGGAATAACCGTGGAACAGGCTTTGGGTGTGTGTGGGTGTGTTTGTGTTCCAACCAAGCTAGGCCCGTCATCAGAAAGGCCGCATCTCTCGCTTCCTTTTGTTGGAGCAGTCCGAGAGGCGTCGCAGAATGTGTGTCACTTTCTTTCACGAGAGGCCTATATGAGGGGACGAACGTACTATACGGTGAGAGAGCCGAAGTTGAGGACATCACCTAAATTTGCAGGCACCAACAGCGTTGAATGCGTTTCGCCAGCAACCTGGAGTGCCGGCCTCCTCTACGGTCGTTACAATAGGAAGCGATGAAGCCGCTGCTGAGTTTATCGAGATAAGCCGACTTGGCCGAACGACGTTGACCCTTCAGCGAGCTTTACCTCGTCTGTATTTTTAATTGTCACGAATAGCAGTTGACGGGAATGGGTCCGACATGATCTGTTCGCTACGTCAGCTTAACTGCTTTAGTATATCTACATTGACTTGCGCCCCAAGCCCAATAAATAAATGCTTGGGCTCCGGGCCGCTTTGGCTGACATGGACGCACAACAAATTTAGTAGTAATGGTCCCTTGTGTCACAGTGGAGCATACCCACTCCGGAGGTTTAGTCAAGAAGTCATGAAGCACGATAACAATAAATTTGATTATACATAACTCTAATATAATTAAAACATTACACTATAGGGTTGTGTACATCAAAAATGGGAAAAAGGATATCCACTTACCCCTTCTCGACCACACGATACGGTCTGCTTCGGAGTGTTTTGAGCATGGCGCATCACGTAGCCAGATGTTGTGAACTTAAGCACAAAAAATTTAGCATGAATTCTTCACGCAAGTTCTGCGTGCGAAATACTTGTCTAGCTTTATAAAAACTGCCTCCGAGATAACGGGTTGTTTGGTCTCGGAGAACACAGTGCCCGCTATTCAAGCGGAGCTCTCGTTTGTTACCCCCCCCAAAGCAGTGGGGGGAGTTTTGTATGCGTAAACACGCAAGCAACGTTTCTCACCGAAGAGAAAGCAATTTAGGGCACCTCGGTATGTGCAACTGGGTATATGCCCGAATAGACAACTCGTACCACCATAGGTATGAGCCACTGGGGATGTGCGCATTTTTTACCAATACCCACAATGGGTATGTCCGGGACGGGGTACACAAGCCCTTAATCTATATTTATATGTGTGCGTGATAGTTCTGCTTGCATACATTTATATCAACATTATTCTCCGCACAAGCGCCATACATCCTCCGGTCCTCGCGACGCCGACCGTTGCAGGACGCTGCAGGCGACCAGGCTTGTGTGCGTGTCATTCGCCACTGCTGCTAACAGGCTAACATCTCCAGTATCACATTAAAGCATGTTTCTCTCTTTTCTCGCCAACTCAAACAAGCGTCCCGCCACTTTAGATGTCTACATTGCGTTGGATCAGCGTGTTTTTTTGCTCGCCACTTGCTTCGTGAGCTGCTTCCGGCGTCGGTGCGTGGATCAGCTTGGATCTGGTTTGTGTGGACTTCGAGGTCAAAGCGAACCTTACGCGTCGTCGCATTGTTCGTGGCTACACTGTGCAAATCTGCCTACGCCAAAAATGCGTCAGACATTCGTTCGTTTTCGTTGGGCGGTTTTAGAAGCATGTCTTTTTTTATTACGGTATGATTGGAAGAAGGTCCCGAGCTTCCTGCTGGACTTCTTGATGCATCGTACGTCCGGAGACAGTTTGCCCCCGAACAGGAGATGCACAGTACACCAACTAACGACAAGAAATCCTCCGGTATGGTTTCAACTGCTCCTTGCCATTTTCTTCAGCGTGGATAAATAACATGCTCCAGAAAAGAGCCAGAAGTTATCATATTGCTACGAGGCGCTGCAGTAGCGAACGATGATGACAGGACTGACGAAGACGACGGCCACCAATAATCGAGCACACGGGCTTCATCTTGCATGCCTGTCTTCTGCCCGTTGTATATATGGTGTAAATACATTGTCAAACGTCTTTTCTCCCCGTAACAATATATGCCCGCCTAAGAATGCTATTGACATGTAAGAATGTTTATTCTGGAGTCAAAGCACAATTGTAGCTGGTTCCTAGATGCCGCACCACTCGATAAAATAATCTCAAATAGTTCCAAGCTATACCATAGGTGACAAATATTGATTTTATCGAGTATTATAGCGCGAGAATAGAAAATACGGTTCAAATAACCGGACCTACACTAGTATCACCTGACGACAGCAACTGTACATGTCGTTTGCCGAATGGCAGCTTGCATTGTCCATATTGAAAAAGAAATTCTTTCAATTTGCTATTGGTTCTTTGTATTAGCGCTGTACTGTAATTTTATAAATTCGCTTGAAGAAATAGTTTCTATAAAATCACAATTTGTCAATGCATATTGTAACTGCGCTTCGTAGACGAGGACAAAGAAGAAGGGGCAGAATTAATGGAGGGCTAGCCGTGCGCCAGAAAATATCGTCAGCGCAGCTTGCTCCAAACGAGTATCCTTTCGGAAAGGGGCCCTCGAGCAGTGGACAAGCCATTGGACCCTCTAGGTACCCACAAGGTACTCATGTGCAAGCCGTCGCCGTTGCACCGGCAAACAACGTCCAGAACGCGGTCCAAGCCGGGGCCAAAATGAACGCGCGTGGCGGAGTTCGGAGGGGAGCGGCCATCTTGGTGAACGACCAAACCACGACCATCGTCGCTGCGGGACCGGAACCGAAGCGCGGTGGCGGAGGCAGAGGTGGCGGCGCAGCAAGCGGCGACAACAGGCTTCAGCTTCGGCGCGAAGAAAAACCCGGCAAGTGCCCGTGCGCGCTGTGCCTGGCTGGCGCGGGGACGCTGGTGCTTCTCGCAACCGCTTTCTACCTGTTGCAGGGCAGTTCGCCCGCACACCCGAGGCACCCGGACCTCCTCGTGGTGTCTTCAGCGTCGCCGTCACCGTCGACCGCTGCATCCGGCATCAGCCGGACAGCGCCCTCGACGTTAGACGGAAGCACGGCGCGTGTGAATGCGTCGACGCTGCCGGATGAGACCGACGATCGTCCGTTGCCGCCTTCGACGTCGTCATCCACCTCTCCGAAGAAGAGGCCGCGGAAGCGGGTTGCGGCGTCGAGGAGAGTTACTGCAAAGAAGTCGTCGACAGCGCAGACAGGAGAGTTTGATATCGAGGAGGCAGCCGCCGTGTAACAGGCGATGGATGGCGCCAGTGCTCTATAGTTTAAACGAATTGGTCTTAGCGGGCGGTGTCCAGGTTAGTAGGCGGCGGTCTCGGTCAATGAACGCAAATATATACAAAGTGTACACTGAAAGCAGTGGTTCTGCGGAGACAGCCGAGCAGCACATCAGACTACCATTGTGTGTCTTCCACCAATGAGGCCCCACTGCGACGATATTGTGGGGTCCCCTAACGATAAACGAGCCACAAATGGAACGTTTTCGATTAATTTGTTTTGCCGCTCTTTGCGTCATAAAACCCCAATAATCGGGCCCTTGCGTCATAAAAACCATTAATCATCAATCATTATCATTAATTTGTTTATTTTTATACTGCCGTGACGGCGTGCATATTTCATCGTTTTTATATGTTGAATGTTCAGCGCTACGTTAACACGATAATTATAAAGCGTTACCACGCATCTATACATGAGCCACTAATATTGCGTAGCCAATTTATAAAAATTCTTACCATTTGTCTGAATTGCGTGGTAAATGTTAATCTCGTTTTGAACTCTCCAGGCCTGTCTCATAAGTAGTTCTATTTACCTGCAAATCCAATAGACTGCAAAACTGAAACCTTAGGTGGCACATGGAATTGGCTACTCAATAGAGTATAGCTTCAATTCAAATATGTCAAGTTCCTTATATTGAAATAATTATTGCCCATGATTTTCTACAGAGCACATATGATTAATGTATAGGAGTAGCCTGTTGGCTTCACTGCTGCATACTCTTTAGTGAAGCACGTTTAAGCCACCCGTAAACTTTCTCAGAGGTGGGCTGAGCGTATTCCAAAGAATAGCGTAGTCATATCAAGTCACTAAGCAGGTCTGCGCGGGTGGCATATTTTAGGAAGCGCAAATTGCCGTTTCACGTGTTGGTCCGCTTGACCTGAGAGTTTGCTCCTAAAGAAAAAAGCATGTGATTGAGCAATCAGGCAAGTAAATTTTGTATTCTATGTAAGTAATTAGAAAAATTACCCAATGAAAGTTGAAAAAATCAAGAGCCCGAAAGGCTACGAAGGTCTTGCAGTCCACGGTGCCCCGTCGTCGTCAGACCAGCCATCACTGCATTCAGTGGCACGGCGAGCATTCCGTTGGGTCCAGAGGCCTAAATATACGGATCACTACCCGGAGATTTCTTAAATACAGCCTATCATAGCATAGTTCGGAAACCAAGGAAAAAGCTGGTTTTAAAAGGTACGTTTACCGGTACATATTTGCGTCATTAGTTATGTTACAAGTCTTTTGAATGTAAAGAACTGCTTTATAAACATTCACAGATTCCAATGAGGCGTTAAATTTAGCTGCCGTGGTGGGCTTGCATATATTCAAGGCATTCAGGAAGCATACGTGAATATCTTAGAATAAAAGAATGCAAATTTTTATTGCATTTTTAAAAATAAATAATGGTCCTGTGGTCTAAACTGCTGTGCGACAATATAGGAAGGGGCTATTAGACAGGGGTGGTTCGGAACCTACTGCCACCTCCTTCGCAGACAAGAGGCCCCGAAGCACTTCGCAGGCCCTCAAAGCCTCGATCTGTCCGACCACACCAGTGTCCAGGTCAGAGTGCCACAGATATCGTACAGTAGACCTGCGAAAAATGTATAGGAGACGTGGGCAGCAGGATTCATTTCTACGGTGTGATTGATATGACACGGTGACGGTTACGATCATATTGTAGTCTGGGGTAGTCCTGAGCATGCGGCGTATAGCGGGCAGCGATCCATCATAGTATGTCTCATTGTTATCGCGCCGCGTTTTGTACTGCTGGCGATGATCATCGCTTTGCAACAGGAACGGAAACCTTCCACTACTTGCGGACGTTGTCAGTGAGTATGAATCCGCTTGATACCTTCTGGGAGAGCTCTTGTGCTGCTTCTCTCGCGAGGCCTTTTGGCAGCCGATGGTAATCTTGTAGGATAGCCACCCGTACCCTCTTGCGTTGGGCATTCAACACCTAGCCTGCTCACGTTGTGCACCCATGGGCTTCGCGAGAGGGAATCGCTCGGTTGGATTACCCCGGAAGGGGCGACAGAGGTGCATCTGATCGCTCGTCAGTGCGTGCGCAACCTGGTTGTAGGTGTTGCTCGCATAGTCGGCTACTGAATCCTGCCAGGGAGTAGTCCGAGCTTTCTGCATGATGCACTTACAGAGCTGTTTATGACGCTTGCTATAGTCCAAATTCATCATCGTGTTTCGTATGCAGACGGTATACACGAAAATTACGTCAACCGAGGGTAAATTTCAATCGATTTCGAGATTTATTATTCACATGTAGTTCAGCCTCACCACTACAAGCCAGCATAGCCATGGCGGAACAATTACCGACTATGTATGCCAGGTAACCCCGCCTGCTCCAACATCACCACGGCCACCAGCGCTGCCACCAGTGAGGCTTTGCCTCATATGCCAGATGTATATGGGTGACAGTACCCTGGTGTTTTTGGCATATAGTCTTATTTCGTCTGGCCTGTCTGTCAATGGTGTAGAGGCAAAAGCCTTTTCGGAAGAAAGAGCCGGCTTCGTCGTATAGGGACGGACAAGCCTTGAGGTAGACACAATGCGTCAGCTCGTCTTCAGATTTCCTTTTTAAGCGAAGCTTTATAGGCTCAGAAGTTTCGGTGGTGGTGCTGGCGGTGGTGGCGTCACGCCGAAAGGTAGGCTGATCCTGGCAATAGTGCCGAAAGGGCCCAAGTTCAGTGCGACAAACCCTTGTCAATGTGAGCCGATTCTGGTGATTGTGCAGAAAGGGTCCAAGCTCAATGGCACATACTCCTGTGGGCTCGAGGACCTGTAACGCGCCCTTGAACTGCCCTTGTCACACGTAGGACCCAAAGAGACAAAATCACCAGCCGTTCTCCTGTCGAGAAAATGGTGGTTCGCGAAGCTTGTCATCCGATTCTAGCGTGAGGGCTTCCAAAGCCCAGGCGAAACTTCAGCGAAGAGCCGCGGACCCCGAGTTGCGGGAGCGTGATGTTGAAGCCAAACGTCAACGTAGAACCACCGACCCTGAGTTTAGGGCAAACGAAGCGGAAAGCCTGCGAAATTGTCGTCTTGCCACAAGCGTCGCTTACCCCCTTTTGCTTGACAGGGAAAAGGACCAGAATTTTTCTTTTTCATGTGCCCATGCATCGCATTCCGCGTGCCGCGCGCACTCCTCCGAACCTATTTCTCGATGCTGTATATTCGTCGCACTGTGTAGCAGACGACGCTTCCACAATACTTGAAACAGGCGTTTCAATACTCCGGGCGCGAGATGTGCTAGGGGCCTATTTCTAGAGGGTACAAACGCTGGGCGTTCGACAACCTCAAGCGACAGGCACGAACTACGCCGTCGGCACGAGAAAAGGCTCCATTACTTTTTCCAGCTTCCAGCGAACACTGGACACATTTTCATCTTGCATAATAACCATGTCATTTGTCCTTATTTGTGTTGGAGCCTCAGTGGTTCTATTATGGGCGTTTCTGAGCAAAACCAGATTCTTTATACCACTACTTCCAGAAGGTTTCTGGATTTTCTTGCCGTTGAATCCACGTTTTAATCAGCTCAGTATGCGTCGTGGGTTCAACCTCGAGTGCTTTTAAATTGGGAAGGACAATGAGCCTCCGACCACGCAAGAAATGAGCGGGAGTTAACACTTCTGGTTCATCCGGTGTAGCATACAGATATGTTAACGGGCGACTGTTCATGGTGGTTTCGACTTTCGTTAAGACAGTGGTTACCTGCTCGTAATTGATGAACGATGTGCCAAGAGCCTTTCGGAGACTGTCCTTCTGTCCTTGACAGATCGAACCATCCGCTCCCAGAACCCACTCCACCAAGGAGCGCGTTCTGGCAAAAATTTCCACGAGAATCCATGCAAGCAAAAATAGTCTCAAACTGCGCTACCTCGTAAGAGTTCATATAACGCACGAAGCTCTCGCCAAACACGCTTAAAGCATAACGCATTGTCAGAGTAACGAATGCGGCGAGAGGCGAATCGGCGAAAAGCTTCTAGAAAGCATTCAGTGTTAGCACGTGTAACAATCTCTAGATGAATGGTTCGTAGTACGGCACACGTAAACATGACCACATGGGCTTTCACAACAGGTTCACCTTTCACATATATCGGGCCTGCAAATTCTACTCCTACTTTGGCAAAAGGCTGAGCCATTTGCACGCGCTGTGCAGGCAGTGGTGCCATCGGGACACAGGCGGTTCTCGCGCGGAAACGAGCACACCATTAGCACTTCGCCATCACTTTCTTCACGCACTGCCTGGCGGCCACAATCCAGAATCTCGACAGTAGCTCTGCCATTGTAACTGCAATTCTAGCGTGGAAGAGACGTTTGAGGATACTGTGGGCGATCAGCTGCGTCACTCGATGATCGCAAGGAAGAAGTAGAGGGTTCTCGACGCTAGACTGAGTAATTGCGTTCTGTAATCGTGTCCTTATGCGTAGAAGTCCCTCGCCCTCCCCAAGAAATGGGTGGAGGTTTTTATCCGCGATGATGTTTCGATGGTGCGCCCAGCTTTCAGTGATGCTATTTCCGCTGAGAAAGCTTGGGTTTGGATGTAGGAGAGCCAGTAAATTTCCGCGCGGGCAATTTCTTGAGTCAGTAGCACATTTTCTTTCGGATCTGTTAGTCATCTGAAACCATCGGTAAACCTTACGATCCAGGCGGTCACTCTAAGCACGCGAGTCCTCTGTTGACGCATGTAGCACGACGGTATCGGGCGAACATTGTTCTATTACAAGTTGTGGGCAGGTCTCTACAGTTGTAGTAGACGCCATTTGGCCCGCGTCGCTACCAAGCTGACCCTCTGCACCAGGGGTCGTTGGTGATTAGTGAACGCGAAAAAGAAATTATAAATTAGAACGCGAAACAAAAAAGAAATTACAAGGGAAAATCTGTACGATAACACAAAGCTATTTGAGGCTCGAGCCGGTTGCCTAAGGACCAAAACATACCGGAGCAAATATTCGGAACTAGATGAGGTATGTGTATGCTGCAGCAAAGATCCGGTGAACACTCAACACATGCATCCTAATGGAATGTGAACGGATTCAACCAGCGAGAACAGTAGTTAACGTACAGCTTCCAGAAGCGCTTGGGTTTAAAGTGGGTGGAAGCATCAACCGGTCGCAGTCGAGATAAGTAAGAGACGTTTAGAGTATTGGTGGAAAAAAAAAGTATGGAAGAGATTGATACTACCTGATTTGATGTCTTAGTCATAGGTAGAGGTACAAGGTAGATATTGAGGGACAAAAAGATTAATGAAATGTATAGAGAAATGCTCGATCAAAAACATGTATAGCGTACCTGATTAAACCACGCAGGCTAGGTGACTATTTGTCACCGCCCCATAACAAAGGGGAGGCCATTAAATCATCACCATCATCAGCATCATCATCATTATCATCATCGCGCTGACGTTCCCCGGAAAGCAACTATGCTGGGTTGTCCCTCCCGGAGCAGTGGTTCCATTGTGAAGGGTCTGTTCTTGTATTTCGAAGACTTGATTACGGACACCCCCCCCCCCCTCCCCAGCACCCCCCAGGAGGATCTCACCACCCCCTCTCCCCCAAATTATTCCAAATCACCCCCCCCCCCCCCGCCCTCTTACAGATAGGCACTCATCCTGGAAAAAAGTTACGCTGATCCCATGTGCTGTGGTAATCGGTTTAAGAAATCTTAACTCTTTGTGGAGGTGGACGTTACGTGGCCCTAATTTTGAAACCAATTTTGATGTTCAACGCGCAGAAGACAGTGCTACAATGCGCCCTGCAAGGAGCGGAGAAACCTTGACGTCGCGGTAACTCTGCCTGTTTTGCAGGTCGCTTTCAAGGTATGGACCTGCGCGTCTCTCTTCAATGCTAAGTGAGCGGTGAAAACACAGCGCGCCAAGCAATCAGCAGTCGGCACTCTCTGTCGGCATCGCACATCGCTTTCAAGTCGGCATCGCACATCGCCGTCGCACCAGACGTAGCCGCCGCCGGTTCACGCTTGATCACGGTTCACAGTGGTTCGACAGGGTTGGATAATGCGCTATAGAGTGATAACGGCTTATAATGATCAGAACGTCATCAGCGCACCTGGCGTCGCCACCCGCACTAGAATCAGCCAACAAGAGACGGTGGACCTCCGAGCGCGCAGTGTAGACGTGGAATTATAGTCGCGGAAGTGTAGACGTAGACGTCGTCGTGGAAGTCTTTGATGACTTCGTGTCGTGGCATGTAATACGTCTTGTGCTTGACTGTGTCGTGCGGAGGCACGGGTCTGCATGACCATCCTTGAGATACTGCGTGACCGCCGTATCGTACTGAAGTAGATCTTCGCTCTTAGACAGTCGGCGAAGGAGGCACTGTAACCTTTCCATCGCTACCTACCGGTTGTCTTTAAGTTCGACGTCAAGCGCCTTCCAGGATATATTTTACTTCACAGCGATGGTGTTGTAGCCTAACATTGTTGTCAAATTCTTTCCAAACACTATTATCATGTTCATACGAATCTGGCTGATCAGTTATACCCAGACTCCCAAGCTGCCAGAATTTCTGCAGTGATGGTGACAGTTCATCGAACATGCAACACGAAGTTTGAAGCACACCACATTCGTCTGCGTCCATCGATTGAGACATCTGTCATGGCTTATTGGGTCTTGCAGCACCCATCCGAGTGCCGAGCTCAGCAATCAGTTCTTTGTGGGTCTCATGTTACTTCTTCGTTTAATATTTTCCATATCTGACTTGCCCCGATTAGCAAGCTAATTTCTGGTTACTGTAGTGTTCCAGCATACCCAACCGCGTCAGCGAGGGGCCTACAACGACTATTATCTTGATAAAGTCCTTGTCATGTGGCACAATGTCTTCACAAATGTGCGGAATTTCAACAGCATCAATTTCCACAACGCGGGAAACTTGAATTGAATTCATAAAAACCTCCATTGCATCCATCATGGGACAATTGGTGAGAGGGGAGTAGAAGAGCGTGAGGGGTCGGAAGGAGGAAAAGAGAGGGTGTTACGTATCAAGGGTGGCAGTATTTCGAGCTCATTTGCAGCGAAGCAAGCAGATATGCGGCTAATTTTTTTCTACCTAATCGCTCTATGATGTGATCAGTTGCGAAATATTTGTTCTTGCTGCGCACAAGGCTTGGTACGTAGAGGCTCTGTACTTTGTAACAGCTTGTCGCAAAGACGTATTATCGCTCACTCACTTACTCTACGGACCATCACGAAACGGTCAGCTTCAAGCATTCATGTGCTGTTGGTGTAAACACCGTCACCTATGCCTCGGCGCATTGTTTGAAGTGCGCACCCAGTCAGTTATTGATGCAATGGTGATAGAGTGGGCGTAAGTTTGCATGTGAGTTGGGATGGATGCGTCTAGATAAGGTGCGAGAAACTTACTATGACAGGAAGCGGCGCTACTCCCTTTGTCATTGGTAACGAGCAGTACTCACTCTTGCTGACGTTCCGGGGTTGAAGTCGTTTCTTTGGAGGTTAGCAATACAACGCTACCGATTGCCCATTACCCATTAGGAAAGCCGTGCATCGAGAAGGGCCGGCAACACCGGCTGACCGTGTGTAGCAATGGTCCATCAACTTGGTCACACACATTCATTCCATTCCTTAATATGCCAGTCACTATTAATGCGTTCGCACATTTCGAGGCTATTTCGCGCCTCGTTGGCGCAACACTTGGCCTAAAAGTGAGGCACATGATTGCTTTCGAAATGCGGGCTTTAAGATGGGTCGGTTTCTGCCAGCCACTCCTGCTTTCGAAAATTGAATGTGCCTAGCACTCTCGGTTTCGGAGTGCTCGGGAACAACAGCGCCGCGCGTCGCGATTTTGCCGGTCCGGCCACCAGTCACTTGTGCTTATCATTTACAGCAATAGCTCTACTACTCCATGTACAAGACCAGAAAACGCCTGGTTCCGTAAATCTGACCTTCAAGCTCAGCCACGGTCAAACTGGGACCTAGCCTGCCACTACCGGCGGCTGCTGTGTACGCGTCGTGGGCGCCCATATCTTAAAATCAATTTGTGATGTGGACAAAGTGCGCGGTCACGCGGGCCTCATCTTCAAAGGGATCTGCGATGTGTACTAAGTGCGCCGAGTGCTGGTAGCTTCGTATGCGCTGTGCTTGCGACGCTTAGTTGGCGTTGAAGTGAGACGCAACATAAAGGTCAATTCACTCGCTGCTGCGAGCGAATTCGCTCGAGCAGGTGCAATTGTAGATGCAGAAGTTGCTGACGGCGCCAAGCAGCGTCTGTGTCTGTAGAAACTTCTTCCTCGCTCACCTGCTATAATCATCGTCATCGTGACTTGTTCCATTAAAACGCCATGTTTGCTCATTGACCGCTCTTCTTGTGTGGTCCTTCGGGGGTTTCTACAAAATGGTGCCGAAACCCGGGGGCTGTATTAATCAATGACCGAACAGCCTTCACGACCGACTGACGACGAGCCCACGCATGGATCCACCGGGAAGAGCGGAGTCAACGCTACCGACGGCCCTCACCCACCCACCGACAGTCGCCTTCTACAAGGAGGCCGAGCTGATCATGGATAGGGAACGTATCAGAACGACGGTAAGCTTCATTTTCAACGATTTCGACACGGTGCTGAGTGAGGCCACAACGGCTCAACTTCACCTTATGAGCAGTCGGCTCGAAATATTTCAGGAGAAGCTTCGTTTTCTAGACGAAAAGATCGAAGTACTGATCTCTGACGATGACATATATGAAGAATATACTTGTCACGAGCGAAAGCAGACGACGCTTGGTGCGTACGTGTCTTGCGCCTTGGCGCCGAGAAAACAACAAAGATCGGCGCCGAGCTCGCGCTCGCGAGAGGGGCTCGAGCAATAAAGGAGGAGGACCAGGCAGTCCCTTCCTGGTCTCCACTGTGTCTGCATGCGTCTTATGCCGCCCCGGAACCCATAGAAACCGACGGCCACAACGGCACGTCACAATACTATTCAGGTATACTACATGGATAAATTGGTCAAGCTGAAGTCTAAACTCAGCCTTGCTATTGAGATGAGACAGAGTGTAAACAGTGAAAACGCCTCACAGATCTCTGGAAGTGGAATGAGTACCTCATTACTCTTGTGCCTTGAAGCGTTGCAAAACGTACAACTGGTAAAAGATATAATACCGAACCTACAAGCCATGGCTGCAGTGGAGAAGGTAAACGAAGGAATGGCATAAAGACATCAATCTTCAATGACATGGAAGTACCTACTGAAGACAACATTGTGTCTAAAACCGGTAGTAACAGTGTTAGAGACGTGTATGACAAAGCCGAAGACAGGTGTCAACTGATGTCATCTTCTTGGACTTCAGAGACGCGTCGAAAGCACAAGGTCGAACAAGTATAGCTCCTGTAGCCACAGGAATACCGAAATAGCATTTGTACAGTGTGCAGGACATGCGAACGGTTCAAATAGCAACATGCAGTTCGACAACGTATCTGCTAAACAGTGCAGGAGTCCAAGAAGACCTCATTTTCACCGAAGAGTCCCGTCCAGGCAAGGGAACGCAAACTGATTGTATTGATGACCGCGAAGGAGCACGCGTGAACCGAAGCGAAATCAATTCCAGCCAGTACATGTGCCGACAACAGAAGGTCCACCGTCACTGCGCAATTAACCTAGAAGAGCGTCTGGCCACCGCCTTGTCTCCCGCGGTCAGAACTAATGGCTTAACTCTCAAAGAATCCTACGTGGCACAAACTACGTCCGACAATTAGGACTACTACTGCCGCAGATATCCAGAAAAGCAAGGACAACGATGCATCTGAGACCGCATATCACCTGCGCAAAATCAAAGCACTGCAAAGACGGAACAAGGTGTCCGTATCGCCGATTGCTTTGCCGAGGTTGTGCTTCTCTTGACGGCGTCCACACTGTTTCAAGGAAGATCAAGCAACGACCACAGAATACTAAGCGTCAGCTACGGATGTTCAACGTTGAGCAACGTTGTCTAACACCACTACGTGTGCATGCGAGAACTGGCACTACGAAACGCAGTACAACTGCGCATTCGGTAACACAACAAGGACAGGGCACAGGTCCTGGTGAATACGGATCACAAGGCAAACTTACACGAATTATTCAACAACGTTGCCCGCGTGATGTTTCCTTCACATTATCTGGCGCTTCTGGACTGATTCGAATGGCCAGTATGGACGCGTTGTTACTCTCCTTCGGGCGATTAACTTTCCCTTTTCCGCCCTTCTACTGCGAAGACTCCTTTGTTTTACATTTTATGGTGCCAAAACCCGTTTGTGCCGAAAACCATTTTGTAGAAACCCGCGAAGGACCACACAGGATGACCGGTCGATGAGCAAACATGGCGTTTTAATGGAACAGTCACGATGACGATGATGATAGCAGGTGAGCGAGGAAGACGTTTCTACGGTGTCTTTTCCCTAATCAAGCAAAACTGTGCTATCGCTCGACAAACTTTGTTTAACCGCGTTGAACCACGGCAAATCGCTGACGTTCAAACCAAGTCAGCGATCGTCGAATGTCAAGCGCGTCGGCTTTTATACATGACTCGTTGCAGGTTCCACCGTAATCACTGGTGCTCACGTGCCTTCCAGAAAGTACTACACAATTCGCGTCCGGCATACAATCAGATTACACAAGGTCTGCTGACAGACAACGGATAGAACAATAGATCACTTTCGAGAGACTTCCGATACATCCAGGCGCGTCCTGCGCCGGTGATAACGTTTAACGATAGAAAGTATTGAAGGACCCCGGCTTAACATTTGGTAGCCGGTGAAGTGCGGCCACCGGTGAAATATGAACAAGTACACCTGTCAATATCAGTGAGCTTCACGAAACACAGCATCATGCACCACTCTTTTTGAACGAATAATAAATTGCAAATTACCTCTTAACAGTAAACAATTCTTTCCGCAGGCCTCATGACGGGAATGTCTTGCTACTACTTAGCATGACAACTCAGTAGAGCAGTTGCGGCTGCGAGTGGTTGTCACTGCATCGTCTTACAAGAAACCGTAAATATGGATATCATCATCATCACATGCGAAGAATAGCAGTTCCAAAGCACATGTTGGAATCTATGTGAAGCGGTTAAGTAAATGCTATAAAATTAAGTGCGATGCATACAAGTGTCTTGATTGTCTTTTTGCACAGTACAGTTTCATATTTATGCTTAGGTCACTGCACAGGTCGCAACTTTGATGTTATGCAATGTTTATGTTTATGCACTATACTGTTCACGAACTATGCCGTTATGCAAACAGCTATTCATGCGAATTCACACTCTGAGACATCGACGCAGTGATGTCACGAGGATGTAGGTAGTGTTTGCAGTCTGAAGGGGCAAGAATGGTTATGAAAGGTGCAGGGGCGTAGCCAGGAAGGGGGGGGGGGGGGTTGGGGGGTTCAAACCTTCCCCCCCCCCTCCCCCCCACTTACCCACCCTTTGTTCTCGTCGCTTCGCGCTGACATAATTCATGAAACCGGTGCTACTGTGACAATTTCATTCCTGGGCGCTTCCGTTTGGGTTGGTAATTTACAGCGAATCATGTCTGCATATGGAAAAAACTGTCACGGTGTTTGTTAAGGCTTTGACACTCTGTGATGTTTTGGGCGAGAATGTGGCGGCCGCATTGTGAAGCAACAAATGCGCAACAAATGAAGCAACAAATGCGGCAGCCGCATTTTAGATAATGGCGAAAACGCTGGAGGCCCGTTTACTTAGATTTAGGTGCACGTTAAGGACCCCAAGTAGTAGAAATATCCGGTATAGATTTCCGCCGCTTCCCTTCAGGTGTCGGTTAGGCCGCGCTCGCGCAGGATCGTAGGCTACGTTCACACTTGGTCTCGAAGCTGTCGGAAGCGGCAAAATCTTGCAAAAATCCGCCCGACTAGGCGGCAAAACAGGCAGAAAAACAGGCTGCGAGACAAATCGGTCTCGGGCCAATTTTTTCGCCATGGTGAAGCGGAAACGCGGCGGAAAGACGTTCTGCTTCACTGGAAGCTACACTAGCATGTAAACAACCGGTCGTAAAATTGAACATGGCACCAAAAGTGTAGGCTGTAATGCTGATCGACGCGATCAAGAACCAGCCCTTGCTCTACGACAAGAGTGGCACTAAAACGTACTGTCAGCAATACTCGCGATAGTATTCAACGTCGCGCGACCGGAGGTGCGGCAACGAAGCCTTGGCGTGACCCAACTTCTCGCGCTTTTGCAAAGCCAGGCGAACCCACCACCGCCGTTTCCGAGGTGTGCGCGTCTTCCGTTTATTCATTGTCCATTTCTAGAAAACAAGTAGGTAGAAGTATAAAAGCCATTTCTTCTTCCACTTCCATGGCAGACAATAGTTAGGCAGATTCCTCGTTGGCACTCCATAATTCTTCTCGCACGTGTACGGTATGTTGCAGAAGTCGCGGGGTGCTTTTCTCGTCGCGACGATAGACTGGGAGCGTAGGTCTCACGTAGGACGCGCATGCTTTGGCGAGCCCCAACACAAGGGCCAGCCCGAGTTTTAGCTGTGGTATTCCCGTTGCTCCTTTGGTGTCCTGGAGGCACCGACAATACGAAATGATGAAATGTTATTACAAATTGTAAATAAAAGCTATTAAAGAAATATTATCTCGCCTAGGCACCAACCTGTGACTCAGCGCCACCGCGCCCGTGTGAGGAGAATTACGGAACGCCAACGAGGAATTTACCGAAGGTCGCAGATGACACGCGAAGTTGCGTAAAATGATCATTTTGATGACGGTACGTGGGTCAAAGCATGAACATACCGACTCGAAATAATGCGATAATGAGCGCCACCACGCCGACAAACGTACGCAGACGAGATGGATCTGGACGAAAACGGCAGCGGAGGCCGCGGCGGTAGCAAAACAAATGTGAACAACTTTGACAGGCGCGGAAAAAATTTTCCGGCCGCTTTGGCCTTTCCGCCCGCTTGCCGCTTCCCAAGTGTGAACGTAGGCTTAGTCTGCGCGAGACACGTCTCTTGTTTGCGATTGCGCTCCTACGGAAGGCTACGGAAAAGGTCCATTCCACGGACTCGCAACAGAATGCACGAAACAGACAGCCGACAAGCATGAATTACTGCTGTGCGCAGTACAGCGTAAGTAAACTCTTGTTGCAGGCGCTGACAGTTCTCGTCGGAGTTCACGCGTCCTGAGAAATTGATTATGTGCACTATGCATTGAACAAGACCGGAGTTCATTCCTGCATCACTAGTACACCAATCAGTCGAGATTCTGTGAGGTACAAGGCCGCTTCCTGTTTGCACCGGCGTAAGTGAAGCAGAAATGAGTTGCACGCACTACTTAAAATGCGTACACATGCCATATCTATGCTGTGCGGTGAAATATTCTGTACAATTCTGAATCTGTTGACGTAAAGGCAAATGACGGCTGCACGCTCGCACACAGTGGAAGACACAGCGGCCTGCACTTGCCGCAGAAAATGCAACCCTCTCGTATGAGGGAGCAGGGCGACGAAAGCTTCGAAAAAAAAAAAAAGCCTTACACGTTTTTGCGCGTATTTAAGTTTTCTAGCGCAAAGACACAGCGAACAAGCTATTGCTATGGGAGTAGGTATGGCCTGGTCACACGTGCATTTTCACGCGTATAGCCGTCCTTGACTTGTGAAACGCAGTTCGCCCCGACGAGGACGACGCCATCTACGCTTGACGGAGATTAACAATTGACGCGGTCTTCTCCAATCGGGCGGGTTGTCGCAATGATGCGTTTTCGAAGACTGGTCCATTCAGTGGCGCGATGAGACACCGTTGCTCCAAACGCCCACGGTACCTGGCGTACTTACTGTATTTTACTGAGCTTACGTTACTTTTTACTTAATTTCTTCACAAGCACACGCACACACGAGGGGGGGGGGGGGGGCGGTCCCATGTCTTTGATATACATGCATAGAGTCTGCTGAAACTACCGCTATTGATTACCAATCACGTGACGTAGAGGAAAGCAGAAGCTTGCCCCCCCCCCCCCCCCCCGGTCGGGCCGGTGAACCCCCCCCGAAAAAAATTTCTGGCTACGCCCCTGGCAAGGTGTATGCAGAAAGAAGCACAACGTGAAAGGCAATGCTAAGGTTTTTATTTGACCGTTTCATTCCTGCACATTCTGCCTAACAAATACTCGGGAGTGTAAAACTAGCGTATTGTTAGGTGATAGCAAATAGAGCCGAAAATTGGTAAATGGTCCAGGAAGGGGGTTTGCAGTATGGGTCTACGCTACGACGTGCCATGCAAGCCCGGCATACCTACATGAAAGGACATAAGGTAGTTTAGCGATTACGCAGCTCCTGTTGTAGATACCCATCTGTTCGCTTTCAGCACAACCTTTACTAAAAAGTGTAAATACTTCAATGAAGAAAGAGGCAAAATTTAACTGACCAGCGTCCCAAAGGTACGTTTGGCCTATGAGGTATATCGTAGTGCTAAGCTCCATACTAGCTTTGAGCTGCACAAAAACCTCAGCGCAAGTGACAACATGCTTTAATTGAATTACCATATACACGCGACCACAGCTTCCCTCAAAGTGACGCAACCATTTAAGCGTCGCAGCAAACAAAAAGGTGCTCTTACAACGCTTTAGTGACGAATTGTCTGCCTCGTCAAGACAACAGCTGGAAATGATGTAGACCGTTACGTCTGTTACGTGTAAAATTTTATCAGAGCGCCGCACAAATTCAATCCGCGTGCTATGGGCGACCATAGTAAAACCTATGTCAATCATGACAAGGTTCCAGTAAATTATGTGAGTTTTACAGAGCGACTCATAATATGCCAAGTGTAGTGGCCAGTGGATTGGGCGCGGGCTCGGTCGCCTTGGCGGCTTCCTTGGCGGCTGCCTCGCTGGCCTCCTTCCGCGTCACGCTGAGAAATATCTGCTCCAACGATGTATCCGTGATGAAGAAGTCTTGCAACTTGAAGCGCTTCTTGATCCGAGACATGCGCGTGAACATTTCGCTCCACAGCATCTGAATTCGGGACATCCGGAACTCGAGCAAGCCCTGCGCGAGAGGAAAAAGAGTATTGTCATCTTCTGCCGACTCATACAGTGATGTCAGATTTACGATCAATATATGACACGTAATTAGGTCGCCTATCGCAGCTTCTCTATGTGATATTTTTCGCCCCGATGATTTTTGTAGTTTCATGCAATGTACTATGTTGAACGACGCTTGTTGAGAAAGTTCGCGATGGCCGAGGTCCTGATCTTCGGAAGCGACTGAATGACCAAGTAGGCACACCCCCGGACCATCGTTGAAATGATGGTTTCGGCTCCCCAAGGAATCAATAAAGCCAAGAACTGACCCAGTGCGCAGGAAGGCCATTGTCAAACCAAGACACACCGAGGGCGTACGCAGTCGGATGCAGCCGCCATAATAAATGCATATATCTTTTGAAGAGACACATTGAACGTATGAAGGTTAACCCACAAGCACTACGAAGCTTCTGCGCCTACAGTTCGATTCCACGTGGCATGCTTCCGAAACTGACGAAACCGTTAAAGAGGCACTAGCCTCACCTCGAAGCTGTGGACGAGCTCCGCATCGCGGAAGTTCTTGAGCACGGCATGTGCCACGTCTTGATGGTAGAGTATGTCTTCCTTCTTATCCGGGTACGTCTTCACCGTGATCGTGTAGCCCTTCCCAAACTTGTCCTTGAGGTGCGCAACCGAGCCAAGGCATTGCAACTTTCCCGAACCCAGAATGGCGACGCGGTTGCAGAGGAACTCCACGTCCGCAAGGCTGTGCATTCACATCGAGTAAAAGCGACATAAATTAGTTCCCTTATTTTTCGATCATCTCACAAATAAATTCAGTAAATGAGCTTAATAAAAATGAGGGAGTTAACTTAATTTTGTTATCATCAGTTATTTTCCGCTTTTTTTTTCTGACTTCCTTCATATGCGCCTCCAGTCTACCTAACTTTATACAGTTACATTAAGGGTCACCCCCTGTTTGTAAGATATCACCTGGCTGGATACATGCTTTTTATTCGCTTTTGCTGTTTCAACAGATTAGGCTAATTGTTTTCTGATTGTATGCAAGTAACAAGCGGCAGTAACCCATTCTCGAAGCGACGTCAACAACGGAGATTCTTTTGGAATCTGGCTATGACGTATGTTTGTATGTGGACGGAATCAAGCAGAGGATTTTGTGCGACGATCACAGACAGCGCTCGCCGCTGTCCTTGTTATCTCTCCTCAAGCGCACTCTCTGAACCGCTCCATTTTCACTCCACATTGTGAACCCAGCAATCTGAGTTCTTATCACTGTGAGGCCACTGTAATCGCTTAAAGTTCCCGAAATTCCCTCGAGGTTTAACTGCTTTACGTCTTTCTGTGCAACAACAGCTAGAAGCTAGAATGTTTAACAGCGTGATTGTTCCCACTATATATCGTGATGCGTACGTTTAATCACTGCATACCTGTTCCGTGTTCTCTCTGTACTGCTTGCCTGAGCGCAGTATATCCTCCTGAGACCCGAACACAGCTATGTGACATAATCGCTCTTTAAGGTGGTTTTTATTGTCTAGACAACTTTTAAGATTTAGATGCCACGGTTGGATGCCAAAAACTGCGTCTCCATGCCTCCACTATCTCCATTATCTTCTCATGTTTGCAGTGGAAAAACTGCATTTAATTGCTTAAACGCAGAGATAAAGATGCAACTACGTGTTGTACATAGCCATGTTGATGCCGTATCCGGTATTTTCACGTAATCTCAGTGATTTCGAAATACACCTCAAGGTTGCTCTCGGCCACCTGGGACGACATAGACGTATAGATAATAATAATAATAATAATAATAATAATAATAATAATAATAATAATAATAATAATAATAATAATAATAATAATAATAATAATAATAATAATAATAATAATAACTATCTTCATCAGCCTATATTTAGGTCCACTGCAGGACGAAGGCCTCTCCCTGCGATCTCCAATTACCCCTGTCTTGCACTAGCCGATTCCAACTTGGGCCGGCACATTTCCTAACATTATCACCCAACTAGTTTTCTGCCATCGTCGACTCGGTTTCCCTACTCTTGGTACCCCTTCTGTAACTCTAATCGCCCACCGGTTATCTACCCTACGCATTACATGGCCAGCCCAGCTCTATCCTTTTCTCTTGACGTCACTTAGAATATCGGCTATCCCCCTTTGCTCTCTGGTCTACACCGCTCTCTTCCTGTCTTTCAATATTAGGCCTAACATTTGTCGTTCGATCGCTTTTTGTGCGGTCCTTAACTTGTCGAGCTTCTTTGTTAACCTCCAAGTTTCTGCCCCATATGTTAGCACCGGTAGCATGCAATGAATGTGCACTTTTCTTTTCAACGATAGTGGTAAGCTCCCAGTCAGGATTTGGCAATGCCTACCGTATGCACTCCAGCCCAATTTTATTTTTCTGTAAATTTGTTTTTCATGATCAGGGTCCATTGTGAGTAATTGACCTAGATAAACGTACTCCTTTACAGACTCTAGAGGCTGACTGGCGATCCTGAATTCTTGTTCCCTTGCCCGGCTATTGAACACTATCTTTGTATTCTGCATATTCATCTTCAACCCCACTCTTACACTTTCTCGGTTAAAGTCCTCAATCATTTGTTGTAATTCGTCCCCATTGTTGCTGAATAGGACAGTCCCAATTGTTGCTGAATAGGACAATGTTATCTGCAAACCAAAGGTTGCTGAGATATTCGCCGTTGATCCTCACTCCAAAGTCTTCCCAGTCTAAGAGCTTGAATACTTCTTCTAAGCATGCTGTGAATGGCATTGGAGATATGTCTCTTTGCATGACCCCTTTCTTGATAGGTAACTTTCTACTTTTCTTGTGGAGAACCAATGTAGCTGTATAATCTTTGTAGATATTTCCCAGGATATTTTCGTATGCCTCTTGAGCTCCTTGACTACGCAATGCCTCTATGGCTGCTGGTATTTCTACTGATTGAAATGGCTTTTCATAATCTATGAAAGCCAAATAGATGTATTGTACTCCGCAGATTTTTCGATTACCTGATTTATGACATGGATGTGATCCATTGTAGAATATCCCTTCCTGATGCCAGCCTGTTCTCTTCGTTGAATGAAGTCAAGTGTTGCCCTGATTCTATTAGAAATTATCTTGGTGAATATTTTATGCAGTACTGAAAGCAAGCTAATGGGCCTATATATAAATTTAGTCACAAATTTCTCAAAAGCGGATTACAAGAATATGAGTAAACCACTTCTTTACAGTTACACATGCACCGTACTTCATACCCAGAATGCATATTTTGCATAATCACTTCCGAGTGAATTTTGAAAAAAAAAAGTTAAAGGCAATGTGCAATGTGTTGTACAAGGGGTCTTAGGAGGATATGTTAAACTGTTTTATGTGTTGATAAAAATCCCCCACACTCTTCTCGAATGCCGCATGGACATGCGATTAGAACGTTCAAAAAAGGACTGAAGCAGAAAGGGAACCTACCTGTGTGAAGTCAGCACGATGGACATCTTGGCCACACGCTGGAGTGCGCTGAGGTAATTCACGATGCGCTTACGGGATGTGGTCCCAACGCCGGCGTAGGGTTCGTCCAGGAGCAGCACATTAGGCATGCCGATCATCGAGATGCACATGGACAGCTTACGCCGGTTGCCGCCACTGCAAAACAACCGCACACATAGTGCGCACACATAACACACTTGTTCCGAAATTGGAGTGGCACTTGTATTGCTGTACGGATACAGATGGTGGACCATTAGGGTTACAGAATGGATACGAAGAGAAGAGAAGCGCAGTCGAGGACGGCAGAAAGTCAGGTGGGATGATGAAGTTAGGAAATTCGCAGGCGCAAGTTGGAATAAGCTAGCGCAAGACAGGGGTAATTGGAGATCGCAGGGAGAGGCCTTCGTCCTGCAGTGGACATAAATATAGGCTGATGATGATGATGAATTGCTGTACAATAGACGAAGAAGTGGCCATCTATGACAAAAATACGTCCGACAAAGCGACTATCAAGTAGATAGAGGCCATTCAAGTACAATGATGAGCCATGTACGTATAACTAACAAAAATAATATTTTTGAGGCCTTTGACGCCCAAGAACCACTGTAAATTTGCCACAATGCAAGTTTTCAACATTTAAATGTGTCATAAAGCTGAGAATAATATGCAACTTCGAAATACTTCGTATTGGTCCCTACAACCACTAAGCCCTTGCGTCCTATATATAGGACATGATGCCATATCTTATACACATGGGTTACTCCGAATATACTAAATATTTTTGTGTTTCTGAGGCAGTAGTAAATGAATACAAGACGATGAAAAAATATTCAGCACGTTAAAAAAAATTCACGGCTGAAAGGGCTAAGAAATGCGCCTGTATGGTCTGTGTTGTTTTGTACACTATCGCGTGGACGATACATTTTTGATTTTATGGTTCTATTGTGGGTTCAGTGAGCATTCATTGTTTCTTTTATTCCTGAATTTTCTTCTTTTTTTGCCACGTTTTCACGTAGACTCATGAAATATACAAATGAATGAAAACTGCAGCTGTTAGTCAAGCTCACCTGTATCTTGCCACAACCTGGTCAGCGATATCCTCCAGGTGAAAAATAGAGAGCAGCGCGTTGAGGTACTCCTCGGTGAGCGGGATGCCACGCAGCCGCGTGTACAACACAAGGGTCTCCACGCCGGTCAGCAAGTCCAAAAGGCCGTCGCGCTGCGGACAATAGCCCAGGTAGCGACGGAACTGCGAGGTGCGACATAGCTTTGATACGTTGTCACGACGCTGCTTGAAGCATTGACGAAGATACGTTGTGTCCGTATGTGTTCATCGCAGCAGAAACCTCCTAACGGGACTTATCAGTGCGTAAGCATTCTTTGCAGTCTTTCATATACAGGGTGTTCTTTTTAGCTGCGCCACACTTTAAAGAAATGCCTGTGGCATACAGCACAGTGATAATTCGTGCTTTAATTTACTCAATGAGGCGGCCATTACTTAAACGAGAAATCAAAATGCATAATTGAGAATTAACCTAATTACGTTATTTATTAGTTAATTACTTCACGGCACACATTTCAGTCAGCTAGTGAGTTTGCAAGGCATATCGACTAGGAATGAATTTTCAGGACTACGCCAGTTTCGTGATATGAATATTCAAAGTGTCCGACGAAATGCATAGGCGTTCCAGTTGTGCTTCAATGCATGAAACAGCGTTTTCCTAAAAAAGTAAGTGGAACTACATTGCATTTGTACTGCAACTTTGACGACGCATATCTCGGAACTGGTGTCATCCTCAGAATTCGTTCTAAGCCGATATGACTTGCATACTCCCTGGCTACAACTAATTGTTTATAATATGTGCTGTAATGTAATCAATTAGGATTTTAATTAGCGTAACATTGTCAATTATTCAATAAAGCATACTTCTCGTGGAAGTAATGGCCGCCTCATATCGCGTATGCTAAAGCAAGTGAGAATGGTGCTTTCTGCCACAGGCAATTTTTAGAAAGTTGGTGTAGCGAACACACTGTGTACATTATATATATATATATATATATATATATATATATATATATACACGAGAAGAAAGGGAACCAAGGGGCCCGATTTTTTTAACTTACTGATATCATAAGAAGCCAACAATCAATGACACCAAGGACAACATAGGGTAAATTACTTGTATTTACTAATTGAATTAAAGAAATGATAAATTAATGAAAATGGATGAAAAAAACAACTGTCCGCAGGTGGGGAACGAACCCGCGTTTTCGCATTACGTGTGCGATGCTCTCACCATTGAGCTACCGCGGAGCCGTTTTCCCATCAACTTTCTGGGGTATTGTTTTACAACTAGAACTAACCCTGGGAGTGTTAGCCAGCGCCACCACTCACAAACCTAGGGGCGGATGTGGACCATCCTTTCTGCCACAGGCTTCACGAGCACGTGATCTTTTTGCGTGATGGCAACTGGTCAATAAACCCACATATGCTACCTGAAGGCATCAATTTTGCCGCATTCGAGCCTTCGTTATGTAATGAACGAGAAGAAAGGAACCGAAGGGCCCAATTTTTTTATTTTATTAAGCATATCATAAGAAGCCAACAAACAATGACACCAAGAACAACATAGGGGAAATTACTTGTATGTACTAATTGAATTAAAGAAATTATCAATTAATAAAAATGGATGAAACAAAAACTCTCACAGGTGGGTTACGAACCCACGTCTAAGCATTACGCGTGCGATGCTCTCACCATTGAGCTACCGCGGAGCCGTTTTCCCATCCACTTTCTGGGGTATTTATGTTTTACAACTAGAACGAACCCATGGGAGTGTTAGCCAGCGCCACCACTCACAAACCTAGGGGCGGATGTGGAACACCCTTTCTGCCACAGGCGTCATGAGCACGTGATCTTTTTGGGTGAAAACGAGGTCTTCTTGGACTCCTGGACTATTTACCAGATACGTTGTCCAACTGCATGTGGCTATTTGAACCGTTCGCATGTCCTGCACACTGTACAAATGCTCTTTCGGTATTCCTATGGCTACAGGAGCTACTACTTGTTCGTCTTTGTGCTTTCGACGAGTCTCTGAAGTCCAAGAAGATGACATCAGTTGATAGCTGTCTTCGGCTCTGTCATACACGTCTCTAACCATGTTACTACCGGTTTTAGACACAATATTGTCTTCAATAGGTACTTCCATGCCATTGAAGATCGCTGTCTTTATGCCGTTCCTTCGTTTAACTTCTCCACGGCAGCGATGACTTGTAGGTTCGGTCTTAAATCTTTTACCGGTTGTACGTTTTACCGGTTGTATTCATTGGATATTCCAGCTTACAGGATGCCCACCGCCCCAATGAAGAGTCGCGCTCTAAAGAATCCCACTCGAAACTGAAAGCACCTATAACGTGATCAACCTGCAACACAGCCGCCTGGTCTCTCGTATACCTGGCGGGCAGTCGAGTGCTTATCGAGACGGAGTAATTTTCATGAGTACTTACATAAAATTTTGAAGATGCCACTTTTTTATTTCTCCACATATCAATTCGACATCAACTACGCATCAGCGGCAGAAATATCTCAAACCGTAATTTAGGCTTATACTAGACAGGATGCGGAGGCCTAATCGGCCACTGCAGCACCTCACTATGCAGACATAGAAACATAAAATGAAATAAGACAGAAATACATCTTGGCAACGACAACTTCCCGTTACGTTCATCTGCGCAAGAATCGGCTCTGGGAAGCACGTTAGTATGGTAAGGGAAGACATCACGTTATTATGAGCCAAGCTTGACAGCGAAGGCGTGTTGCGGTCGCCTGCCAGCGACAACAGAAGGCTAAGGGATTTTTTGAGTGAGGGGAAAACGATAACCGAATTAGTGGTGCACGAGGTAGCTCAAGAGGTTTGACTTCACTAAACCAAGTGTCAAACTTAAAGACTGGCGACTCTAAGGCCTGCCAGCCATTTTCGATAGTAGGTGGTCGCCAGCCACACTTCGTCTTTTATTGCGATAGCAATTATATGGACACTCAAAAGCAGATTTCTGCCGTCGGCGTCGCCGTCGCCGTAGCCGTCGCCGTCGCCGTCGCCGTGAGGTTCCGTATGACGTCAATGGAGATGAAATCGTCGCCGCGCGCCGAACGCTGTATGTGCGAGTGAAAGGGCGCGAGGGGCGCGCGCTTTCACGGGGAGTGAACGCACGGCGGAGAACAAACGCGCGTTCTGCGCCGTGCTCCCTTAAGGGCTGCAGAAGTAGGCGTCTCTTTCCTCCTTTACAATCACCATATATGTAGAGCAAACGCGCCTTCTTCCAATGCGCGAAAGGCCATGGGGGAGGGGGGGGAGGGGGAGGGAAGGGAGGTGACGTTTAGCTGCGGCACCAAGTGCCTATTTATATCAGAGGCTCCGGCAACAGTCACCAACGCCGCACGCATTTTGAGCGAACGCGGGCAAAATGCCGACGGCGTCGACAACAGTTCTGCAGGTTGCCGGTGCTGCTGCATGTCCAAGTTTATACAGCTGATAAAGCTAATATCATTACTCCGTATAGCTCTCTACAAATTTGCTATCGCAATTGATGCTTCGCCTTTCAGGTGAAACTGCTGACAACTTTTTTAGCCACACGATGACAAAGTTGTCAGTGTTCGCAAGAACCAAATAAAAACGTGTCGCAGCAAAATATTAAATGGATATTACGTCCGTGAATGACTCTGGCCGCTCAAGCATTATACCACGAATACTGGAACAGGAGCATGTCCTCTAAAAAAAAGTCTAGACACATTGGTCTTCCGCAATAATAAAATTTCTTGCAGATAGCTTCCAATTTTTGTGAGTTAAGGGTCGCGTACACAGCTGCTACTCGCGTGGAGCTTACATGGTACACTGCTGTTCAAGCATGTGCGCTTACCTGGGACACGTCGTTCACGACTGAAAATCCGTTAACGAAGGCGTCGCCGTTATGCGGAAGTACCTCCCCCGTGAGTATTCTGAACGTAGTCGTTTTACCAGCGCCGTTGACGCCAAGGAGACCGAAACACTCTGCGGGTTTCACGGTGAAACTCAGGCCCTGCACATGTGGGAGCAAAGGTGGGCGAAGTTTGGCAAAGCAAAGGTTAACGTTGTGAACACTCATTGTCATGCACAGTATAGATATTGCTTGCCGTTCACCGCTCCGCCATCAGACTGCACTTATAATCTTGACTACCTCCACTAAGAACTTCAAGTTTGTAATTTACACGATTTTACGGTGACACACTGTGGCACTGTGTTCAGCAAAGCAACAACATACCGGTGCCGGAAACGAACCAATGGGCTCACGTTCTCCTTCTGGGAAAACTAGATCTACGTAGTCAATACAGCTCGGTCACACGCTCGCAAAAGCGGTTGCAGGTGTCGAAAAAATTATACGCTGTAGACATAGGCTTGATATCAGTACTGTGTATTATTGGGCAAAATGTAATTACGCACCGATAATGTATACCCTACAGCCGAACTGTTTGAAAGACAGTAAAGCACATGACCTGAACTATTTATGGAAGCCGTGTAATTCGCAATACGCATAGTAATCGAAAATCATTTTGCGTGAAATTACGCTTGAGCATATCATCGCATAACACGTCAACCACCTTGAATCACATCAATCTTTTTTGGTCAATCAGCAGGGCTTTAAAAAAACTGTCTTACGATACGCCGTTGCTTGAGTTTACAACCAACTTGCATGCTAACGTGGACAATAACTTTCAAATTGACTGCATTTTCTACAATTTTTGAGAGCATTTGACCGCTTCGCTCATTGCCTTTTGTTTTCAAAAGTAAATCTTGTCGGACAAGACTCTATTACTTTATCTTCGATTAGAAAGTTTTTCATCGTTTCATGAACAAATTACATTTATTAATAACTGTGCCTCAGCCCTGGCTGATGTGACGGTGAGGGTTCCTCGGAGCAGTGTTATAGGTCCTTTACTTTTTTATCCTTTATTGCTGATCTGCGCACTAACATTTCTTCAAATGTTTGGATCGTCGCTGATGATTGCGTTGTTTACAGAAGAAAAAGAAAAGCCGGCAGATCCCACGCCCTGTGGGAATCGATGCTATGCGAAGCAGTGTGCGGAGAGCCTACCAAGTCAACAAAACGACCATGAGAGCACCAAGATGTAGGCCGCTGTTTCATGACTTACATGACACGCATGTCATGATATTCATGTCATGACCTATCATTTATGCTCGTCCTACACTTTTGTCATGCCATGTCAATTTTGGTACATACCGAGTTAACGAAACGATCATGAGAGCACCAAGACGTAGGCGGATAGATAGATAGATATATGGATAGATAGATAGATATATAGAGATAGATAGATAGATAGATACTCTCAAAGGGGCAAATGTTCTCCAAGAAATGCTTCGCATTTAAAAATAACTTCTCCCGATGATCACCTTGCACTACAAAATGAAATTAACCTTATGAGCATTTGGTGCAGCATATGGCAGATGGTTCTAACTGAAGCAAATGCAAACTCATTTCGTCCAGTCGCAAGAAATCCAACTGCGACATTCCTATTTTAGTAACAACTGTGTCGTATCCACGGTTGAATCCTAAAAGTATCTACGATAACACCTTACACCGAATCTTTTATGCTAGGTGCAAATGGCGGTTATTTTTGCTAAAGCGTCCCAAATGCTTGGGCACGTTCGTCACAATCTGCGTAAATCACCACCTACCATTAGTAAGTTAGCCTATCAAACGGTCATTCAGCCAAAGTTAAAATTTGCGTCATCGATCTAGCATACTTTTCGGGGGCCATCCATCCATCCATCCCATCCCATCCCATCCCATCCCATCCCATCCCATCCCATCCCATCCCATCCCATCCCATCCCATCCCATCCCATCCCATCCCATCCCATCCATCCATCCATCCATCCGGTCGGTCCACCGACCGAAACTGTTGGGAAAATAATAAACCTAAGATAACCGCGAAGTTGTGCTTCTGATTTTCCTGAATACGCTTGGCCCATTGAAAAATCCAGTTACTACTATATATATATATATATACATATATATATATATATATGGGCTTGATTCCGCTCAGCATCGGAGTAAGTTAAGGGATCTTTTAGGGGCGAAGCACCTTAGGGCCGAGCCTTGTCCCTCGTCGTCCGTTGTCCGTCCGTAGCTCTGGTTTGCATGGAGACCGCTAGGGGCGCTGCGGTGCACAAGGGCTATATAAGCGCTGTATATACTGTACACATTTACACATGTATGTACTGTACACATATATACTGAACATGTGTACAGTATATACAGCGCTTATGTAGCCCTTGTGCACCGCAGCGCCCCTAGCGGTCTCCATGCAAACCAGAGCTACGGACGGACAACGGACGACGAGGGACAAGGCTCGGCCCTAAGGTGCTTCGCCCCTAAAAGATCCCTTAACTTACTCCGATGCTGAGCGGAATGAAACCCAAGTCACAAGGGGTCCTTTAGGACAGCAACCCGACGCATTAGCAGGCTGCGTCACAAACGCACTGGGTACGTGCCGCTTTTTATTAAAGGTCTTCCATGCGAATGCTTTAGCGAGCTGCGCCATGAATGCACTGGGTACGTTCCGCTCTTCAATGAATCTCTCGCCAACTTGGCTCACCGAGCATGTGCCACTGAGTGTGCGGCAAGCATGGGATCTATTATCGACGCTCGCAGGCACCGGCGCCCCACGTTTCGTCTCCGAGGCCACATGCGGACTTCTCAGCATTGCAACTAGATGGCGCAACACGTCCGGAAAAAATAGGTGATGATGATGATGATGATGATTTATTGGCATCCCCTTTGAAACGGGGTGGCGACAAATAGTCACCTAGCCTGCTTGATTTAATCAGGTATACTACACATGTTCTTTATCTCGCATTTTTGTATACCTTTTTCAAAATTTAGCTTGTACCGCTGCCTATGATTTTAAGAGATCAGGTCGTATCCATCTTTTCCCTGCTTTTTTTCCACCAGTACTCTAATCGTCTCTTGCTGATCTCTACGGCTGATCTGTTTATGTTTCCTTCCACTTTAAACCCAAGCGCTTCTGGGAGTTGCACGTTACCTACGGTTCTCGCTGGGTGGATCCCGTCGCATTCCATTAGGATGTGCTGAGTGGTCTCTGGATCTTTACTGCAGCATACACATGTCTCATCTAGTTCCGAATATTTGTTCCGATATGTTTTCGTCCTTAGGCAACCGGCTCGAGCCTCAAATAGCAAGGCACTGCCTTTGTGTTATCGTACAGATTTTCCCTTCTAATTTCTTTCTTCTCATTCTTGTAAATCTCCATTGTCCTTTTCGTTTCCATTCTTTTCATCCAATTCACGGTCTCTATTTCTCTCACTTTCTTTCTGATGACCCCTGGTTGTCTATTTACAGTTTCGATTATCCTGTACTTGGTTGCCAACTTCCTTGACCTCTTCCTCCATTCTGTGTCCACGCTTTTCATGTAGAGATACTTGTGCACTTTAGCCGCCCATTTATTTTCATCCATGTTCCTGATCCTTTCTTCAAAACTAATTTTGCTTTGTGCTTCTCTGACTTCAAAAGAGGCCCAACCCATGTCTCCATGCACTGCCTCATTTGTCGTATTACCGTGTGCTCCCAAAGCCAACCGGCCTACTGATCTATGGTTAACTTCTAAACCCGCCAATATATCCGATTTTAAGCATATAATGGCATTTGCGAATGTTAGCGCTGGCACCATTACTCCTTTCCAGATTCCACGCACCACCTCATACTTATTGTGGCCCCACAGTGCTCTGTGTTTCATTAATGCTGCATTCCGCTTCCCCTTTATTTTCAGATTATCTTGGTGGTTGCTTGAGTAATTCTTTCCTTCGTTTATGTGTACGCCGAGGTACTTATATTGCTTCACTATGGGTATTACTTGCTGTTGAATTGACACCACGAAGTTACTCGTGTGTTCATTAAAGACCATAATCCCTGATTTCTCTGTGCTAAACTTAAGGCCTAGATTTGTCGCTGCGTTCCCACAGATATTCGCAAGTATCTGTAAATCTTTTTTATTGTCCGCTAGTAGCACAATGTCGTCTGCGTACCTCAATCCAGGGACCTTCTGTTGCACCATTTGTCCATTACGCATGTAGGATAAATCAAAACCTAATTCGCTGTTTTCCAGTCGTCTTTCTATGCCCTTGACGTAAAGCGTGAACAACAATGGTGACAGAGGGCATCCTTGCTTCAATCCTTGGTGAATTCCCACCATTTCATTTCCTTTTCGGCCTTCCCATGCCAGGTGCCTCGATGCCAGCGCCGCCGTTCAGGGTGGTGCCATTCTTTGACCGCCCCCACGCCGCCGCTTTCTGGCTGCGACGCCATCTTGAAGCACAGCGAGCGTTGCGATTGCTTGGTGCCGGTGCTTAGTTCGAGACACAGTGCGCGTGGATGTTTCGCTGACGCTTGTACTTGCTGGACAGTGTTCAGCCGCATGAATGAGAAGCTTGTCAAGTGCATTGAGTCGACATAACGGGCTGTTGTGTTCCCAAGTGCAACGGATCGACGCGTAAAGGGCTTCGTTGTTTACGCTTCCCCCGGAACCCAGAGCGAAGGAAGCGATGGGAAGCCCAAGTAAAGCGGTATCACTGGAAGGCAACGGATGGCTCCTACATTTGCGAGGTAAGTGTCAAGAAATTTTAGACTATCGCACCGTGTTTTTAATTTAAATAAGAAAGTATTCTCTGATCTTCGCTCACGTACCTACGTTCGCTCACGAACTAAGCACTGCACCGATGCTGTCTGAGTAGCCTATGGTTTGCGAGCGCGCGTCGCATAGGCTTTTGCCGTTTTGATCGGCGCAGTCTATGCGAGTAGTACCCTTATTTTAAGGACTGACGAAAATGCTTCGCCGCGAAATAGTCTTACATTAGCTACAAATCGTCATGTAAACCACCTATTTTACTTTTTCACGGGAAGCACACATCGTGTGTCTCTTGTTTCTTTTTTTCCCCCTCAGTTTCTTTTTTTCGCTACTGGTTATTTGGGACTAAAGAACGCAGTGCTTCTTCTGGGGAGAGCGGCTGTTGTGTACGTGACAAGCGAAGCATTGTGATTTTCTCTATTCTCAGCAGATATCTTGCGGATCTCAGGTTGTTACGTTAAATAGCTGATTTTTTAGACGAATATATTTGTAGCGTGGTGATCGTAAGCCGATGGCCATTCGTGCTCATTCCCGATCGTAGTGGGTACTGTGACGGTCTTTAAATACCTGTGCACGGTATGCCCAGATGTAGTAGAGTTAAGGGGCATCATGGGACCAAAATGTTTCGGCGCTTTCTGGCATGGTGTCTGTTGTAGCCTGTGCATTTCTTCGAAACGTGTGAAGCGAGGTAATACACCCTTACTTCGGCGAAAATTTATTTTTAAGCACTGTAATGGGTTCTCTGTTATTACAAGGCAACTTTTCATATCAATAATCACTTTTGTTGTTTTACTTGTACTTAGAAACACTTTGAAGAGGACCAGTACGACGGAAATCGACAGGATGGGCGCCGTCTGTTAAAGTCAACAGCCCTACATCATCATGGACTATATTTTCGAAATGAAAAACATTGCTAATCTGTATTTGAGTGTCTTAATTTCATTTACGGTTTTTGTACGCGATATGTATGCAGTGTTGTTTATTTTTTCAATGTAGTTATCAGTGTTCTAATGGTTATTTATAAAATATTCTGTACTGGCCACCATTTGTTTGGCTGATGTGACGTATTCGATGGTAGCTGATGTATTCTGGCTGGATATCTTGATTAATATTACCCGCGGTTGCGTTTTCTTGTTTGTATTCTTGTTTTAGATTTATATTGTGTGTAATAAGGCTGATGTACTCACTTGAACCCCCCCCCCCATGTAATGAATAAATTAAAAAAAATTCTTCCTATCCCGAATTGTGTGTGTCGAGCCTACCTTGCGATTTTTTTTATCTCGTCTTTCAACATAACCTTCAGGCGCCACACAGTACATATAATTTTTCATGTACATATTTCTTTCATGATTGACTGTACGAGACATTACTAAGTAAATGTATTTTGTGCATCGTTTGGTTTCTTGTATGTACTACGCAAGACTGACGCAGACAAGTTACGTTACATTTTTCTCTACAGCACTAACTATACCTTATATTCACATCGCAGTTATTTTTACACCAGCTTAATCCTGTCAGCACACAGTTTTGTGGGCAAAAAACGCAAAATTGCGCGTAGGTATCGTCAAATAATTGCAACGAACGCGAAGAGCACGCGCAACGCAAGGGAAACTAACCGCCGTGCGCCAGTGGCTGGCTACGGTAAAGGAGGCGTGACGTGTAAACCAAAATACAACAGCGAAAAAGAAAAACTTCCACACACAGGGGGTCGCTAACCTTATATACCAAGCATCGAAGCGCAAAAAAATAGTGCCTATTTCAAACACACACACGGCATATTAAATGAGATTAAATTAGGCAACTTGGGGCATGTTCCCGGCGCCATACATTTACGTCTTCGACCTTCGACGAGTTAACGGCTATTGGCTATAAAGATGTGCAGATGCGATACCGATAAAAAAATCCTCATCAAGGCAAAGCACTTGGAAGTGCGCCGCGAGTAACACTATTTATGAACGCAAGCGTAGCTGAGTCTGAGCTCGTGTGATTCAATATGGCGGCGCCAGCGGGGTTGTCGCCACCCTGAACGGCGGCGCTGGCATCGAGGCACCCTGTCATGTATAAAAGACTTATGTGCGCGTGTCTGGTGCGGCGGACGATCAGTAACCATAAAAGAAGAAAAAGAACGGCGGGATTCGGCGCGTGCTCGCCTGACGCGGCACCTCGGCCAACAGCGAATCACGAAGACACACGATTGCTGGAGGAGGGAGCAGAAGAAGAAGAGAAGGAAGGCAACGTTCGAAAAGAAGGCCGGTGTGCGGAGTGGTCGAGGCAAGGTTGTCGGGCTCTGGGTCCGAACCTCAAGACCTCAAGAGCACCCGTCGGAGAAGTGAGGCTGTCTGACTGTGGGTCCGAGTCTCAAAGACTTCAGGAGGGCCGGGCGGAGAAGCGAAGCTGTCGGGCTGCGGGCCCGAGTTTCATAACTTCAGCGACGATCCGGCCTCTGTTCTACCTCCAGCCTTTGGTGTCCGTGGGTCCTGCAGTGACATGGTGCTGAAGGCAAGCCCTATCTACTTTCCTCCTGTGACTTCTTGGCCGAGCTGCGGACGATCGTCAAGACACAAGTAGTGTCTTATCGTCCTATACTCGCGCGACCGACGCACTGCATCTGACGCCGTCGCAACGCCGCCCCGTACAACGCTGCACCGACGCTACCAAGTAATTGTGACCGGTCACGAACTTTAATTACTGTTATATATATAATTATTTATTGTGAGAGAACATTTAAAAGTGCATGAACTTTTATATTAATCTTAGTACCTTGGTTAGTTAGTTTGTGTGTGACAGTTTATGTTAATTATATGTTCATGTCTTGTTAACAATCGGCTTCGTTGTTTCTTTTCCCCACTGCGAATTAGTCTCAGTGGTGGCCACAATAATTCGAACCGTGCAAATACAAATACATTCCCGGGTAAACAACCCCTCGTTTACTTAGGAAGACCAAATCATCACAAATTGGCGTCCGCGCGACAGGACGAAGCCGGTTGTTCACAGTTGCTTTAGCGACAAGTGAATATGAGTTTGGCAGAATTTATTACGTTGGGTGAGCGCTTGGGGCTGCAGGGCGCGGAGCTGAGAAATTGGGCGGACGAGCAAGTCACCAAAGCTCGGGAGGAAGATGCGAAGGCGCGTGAGGAACGGGCAGCGGAAAGAGAGGCGACCAAACAGCGCCTTGAGCTAGAAGAAAAGAATTTGCAGTTGCGTCTGAGGCTCGCTGAGGTGGGAGAAAGCAGTGGGAGTGGGAATGGTGCAAGTCACACGAACCAAGCGGAAGTCTTGGCCCCCATCAACCCACATAATCTGATCCCCATGTTCAATGATTCTCGAGATGACCTCGACGCATATTTAAAGCGCTTTGAACATGTAGCCACGGGACAGGGCTGGCCAAAAGAAAAGTGGGCCACCGCTCTCAGCTTGTGCCTCGGTGGGGAAGCACTGAAAGTGTTTGGTCGTTTATCGCCCGAAGACTCCCTGGATTACAACAAAGCAAAACTGGCATTGTTAAAACGATTTCGGTTTACTGCTGAGGGATACCGAGAGAGATTCCGGCAAAGTAAACCACAGGATGGAGAAACCGGCAAGCAGTATGCTACTCGGCTTTTCAGCTACTTCGACCGTTGGGTGGAGATGGCAAACCAGGGGAAGACGTTCAATGCGGTTCGAGACTTGATAGTCGCAGAACAATTCTTGAATAACTGCCATAGTCGCTTGGCGCTTTTTCTTCGTGAGAGAAACTGCAAGACCGTGGATGAGGCCTCGGAAGCGGCCGATCACTATTTGGAGGCACAGAGGCAGCATAATTTGCTGGTGTTCAAGGAGAGGCAAGAACAAAATCCTGGCAAAGAAACGAATGAGAAACCAGGTGTGAAGTCTCAAGTCCGTTGCTTCATATGTGATAAGATAGGACACAAGACATCAGATTGCCGTGTGAAGACAAAACAGCCATATTGTGAATATTGCCGCAGATATGGACACGATGTGCAATCATGCAGACGAAATGAACCAGGTGCCAAAGGCTCATCAGCATGCTGCATACTACCTCCCGACCAGCAAAAAGATGCACGGGAATGCTTTGAACGTAGTACCAAGCAGCAAGATGAGACATTTTCTAATGCTTTGGGAGTCTGGTCTAGCAAGTCTTTTGACATGCCAGTGTTGAAAGGAGAGCTTTTTGGACAGACCGTTTGGGTTCTGCGAGATACAGGAAGCAATAGTATAGTCGTACGACGAGATCTTGTACCGGACGCAGCAATGATAGGCACTGAGTCTATCATACTACTGGCTGATGGTAGCTCTATTAACGTTCCGGAAGCGGAAGTCAACATTTCATCACCGTACTTCTCCGGTGTTACAGTCGCAAAGTGCATGGAGAGACCATTGTATGATGTGATCATTGGTAACGTTCCTGGAGCACGCCAACCCATGGAGCCAGATCCCAATTGGAAAGCATCCTCGTTTACTTCTGTAGCAAGTAAATCACGCGAGATGAGCACTACGAAAGAAGACAGTGGTTCTCTGCAGGTTATAGTGGGTGCCAAGATCTCGAAACCATGTTCCCCGGTGGGCGTTAGAGCTTTACAATTGTCAAGAGAAATGTTTCGGACAAAGCAGCAGGAAGACACAACACTTCAAGTTTGTAGAAGCAAAATCGGGAAAAATATTCCGGGAAAAGGTACAACCGCCCATTCGTTCTACCTGGATAAAGGCGTGTTGTACAGATGCTATCAAATATGCCCAGGAAAAATAATCGATCAAGCAGTGGTACGGAAGTGCCTACGCCTCGAAGTCCTTAATATGGCACATGACAACTCCTTGTCTGGGCATCAAGGCATACGGAAAACCACGGAACGGGTCCTTGGATCATTTTATTGGCCCGGCGTCCAAGAGGACGTTAAAAGATTTGTGAGATCGTGCGATGTATGTCAAAGAACCTTCCCAAAAGGTAGAGTGGGCAAGGCTCCACTGGGACGAATGCCGCTTATAGATACCCCATTCGAACGGGTAGCGGTAGATATCATCGGTCCCTTGACTCCAACATCGAGTAAGGGCAACCGATATATACTCACTCTTGTGGACTTTGCAACTCGCTTCCCGGACGCCATCCCTTTACCTTCTATCGACTCAGCAACTGTAGTCGAAGGGTTGGTTGAGATGTTCTCAAGGATCGGTTTCCCACACGAGATCCTTTGTGACCAGGCATCTTGTTTTACATCAGAGTTGATGAAAGAAATAAATGATTTACTCGCCATCAAGCATCTCAGTTCAACGCCTTATCATCCAATGTGTAATGGAATGGTGGAGCGCTTCAACGGAACCCTTAAGATGCTGCTGCGGAAACTATGCCAAGAGAAACCAAAAGCCTGGGATCGATATCTTGCTCCACTTCTTTTTGCGTACCGTGAGGTGCCACAAACCAGCCTCGGTTTTTCGCCATTTGAATTGATATACGGACGACAAGTACGAGGACCCTTGGCTATACTCAAGGATCTCTGGACAAGAGACAGGCTGAAGGAAGATGTTAAGACGACATAGGCATACGTTCTCGACCTCAGAAACCGACTAGAAGAGACTTTGAAGTTAGCTCACCAGAACTTGTGCAAAGCTCAGAAGACTCAAAAGGGGTACTACGACCGAAACAGTTGTCGTCGACAGCTGAAGATAGGAGATCGTGCACTCATACTCCTCCCAACCAGTGATAACAAACTCATGATGCAATGGAAGGGACCATTTGTAGTCACTGGAAAGAAAAACAACTTTGACTACTGGTTGGACGTAGGCCATACCACTAAATTATTCCACATCAACATGCTGAAGCGGTATGAAGAGTGCCAACCACTAGCTAGGTTCCAAACTTCCTCGTTTATAGTGATTGACGAACCAGAAAATGAAGCCCCTTACCACGCTTTAAAGCTGAAGCAGATGGGGGTATCAAAGGCATTCCTCAGAAAAGGTTGGAGCAGATTATTTAAGTAGGTCAGGATCAGCTATTGAATCTTGCACTTTGGGAGTTCATGCTTCTGTATGCTTTCTTGTTTCTTTTATTGTTTTTTGTGGTTGAAGTCTGCATGTCGCTCAATCTGTTAGTACATGCACTGTATAAAGTCTCACGAGACCACGCGCATCGCCACAGTTTTTTTTTTATTATTTTCGCTTCATCAAAAAAAAAACTTTTCGAAAAGGGGGACTTTTTGTCATGTATAAAAGACTTATGTGCGCGTGTCTGGTGCGGCGGACGATCAGTAACCATAAAAGAAGAAAAAGAACGGCGGGATTCGGCGCGTGCTCGCCTGACGCGGCACCTCGGCCAACAGCGAATCACGAAGACACACGATTGCTGGAGGAGGGAGCAGAAGAAGAAGAGAAGGAAGGCAACGTTCGAAAAGAAGGCCGGTGTGCGGAGTGGTCGAGGCAAGGTTGTCGGGCTCTGGGTCCGAACCTCAAGACCTCAAGAGCACCCGTCGGAGAAGTGAGGCTGTCTGACTGTGGGTCCGAGTCTCAAAGACTTCAGGAGGGCCGGGCGGAGAAGCGAAGCTGTCGGGCTGCGGGCCCGAGTTTCATAACTTCAGCGACGATCCGGCCTCTGTTCTACCTCCAGCCTTTGGTGTCCGTGGGTCCTGCAGTGACATGGTGCTGAAGGCAAGCCCTATCTACTTTCCTCCTGTGACTTCTTGGCCGAGCTGCGGACGATCGTCAAGACACAAGTAGTGTCTTATCGTCCTATACTCGCGCGACCGACGCACTGCATCTGACGCCGTCGCAACGCCGCCCCGTACAACGCTGCACCGACGCTACCAAGTAATTGTGACCGGTCACGAACTTTAATTACTGTTATATATATAATTATTTATTGTGAGAGAACATTTAAAAGTGCATGAACTTTTATATTAATCTTAGTACCTTGGTTAGTTAGTTTGTGTGTGACAGTTTATGTTAATTATATGTTCATGTCTTGTTAACAATCGGCTTCGTTGTTTCTTTTCCCCACTGCGAATTAGTCTCAGTGGTGGCCACAATAATTCGAACCGTGCAAATACAAATACATTCCCGGGTAAACAACCCCTCGTTTACTTAGGAAGACCAAATCATCACACACCCTAGGAAAGAAGGGCGACAAAGGAGCCCGGTTGCCGCATGAAAGGTTTTTCAGCGTTCGCACGCACCGGTGCGCTATGCATCATGGAGGCTACGAGCAGACTTCGCGGTGACCGCGCTATGTATCGTTCGGCGCCGTTGGGCCATCCTGACAGTCCGAGCGTAACGGGAAGAATCATGTCACGTTTATTGAGCAAGGCTTTATATACATGCAGAGGGCAACACTGATATAACTTGTACTTATCGGCACGCGTAGTACATGCCGATATCATCCGATACACGCTAGATGGCGGCTAGTGTTCTTAGAGAAGCGCAATAGAGAAGCCCCGCTGCAGAGTACTGAGATATAACTCGTTTCGAAGGTGGCAATACGTTACGTCACCATATTGATTCAATGCGAAACGCATTACCATCCACAGCCATCGTGAGATGGAGACCACCGCTTGTTCTCTTTTTTTTTGTATTATTTTCGTGTTTAATTCCCCCCCCCCTTTTTTTTTTAGTGCGACGCGTTCTCTGCGAACTTCATTCAGGTCGTTTTGAGTGCATCTCTATCTAGCTTCCTACGTCGTGATGCCGTCGTGGTCGTTTCAGGTGGATATATACTAGAATAGGCATAGGACGGCATGATATGATTCATACATAACATGAATGACATGTCACGGCACCAATGACGTGACATCTTTGTCATGGCGTGTATGTCATGAGATAAGTAATGTACCTGGATATGAATGACATTACATGCGTGCATGACCTGGCATGAAAGACATAGCATAAATGTAATCGCATCAATACATGCGTGTCGTAACATAGATGCCGTGGATTGCATGACATGTTATTAATGGCAAGACATGCATGAGCATGTTATTCCATGCCTCTCTTCTCATGTCATGCACGCATGTCTCGCCACACATATCTAGATGCCTATCCACTGAATGAAATGACCACTATGCCATCACCTCATGTCATTTATACGTGAAGGTAGGTAAATTCTCGTTCCCTCACCGATGCATATCCAATCAAATGCCCTTCATGGCAATCCCTTTATGACATGCAGGTCATTCATGTGATGCATGCTATTAAGCATAAATATTGAATGGAATATAGAATAGTCCAACCGTAGACGCATATATTCACAGCAGCAATATTTATTTTGGCATAATTAGGTAACACGCTAAATTTAGCGCACGCTAAATTTTGCTACCGTTGTGAATGCACCTCTGCGGGCAAAACTGCCATTTTTCGTGCGTCTAGTGAGTGAGTGAGTGAAACAACTTTATTGAGACCAGCGGATTGAGGCCTGGGCCTAGGCTGTGCCAGGGGTGGTAGAGAGACCCTGTCTCCCGGCCGCCTCTCGAGCTCGCTGGATGGCCCATAGTTGATCTTGCAGATCTGAGCTGATCAGCGCGGCTTTCCACCGCACCCCAAGCTGTTCTAGTATATTATACTAGCATACAATTCCTTTTCCCTCTTCCGATGAAATATCTAAAACATGGCTTTACGTGTAATTCATTACCGCAATTTCTGTTAAGTGATTATTACAGTTCGTGTCAATGACCAGCATTACCCGCCATGGTGGCGTAGTGGATTTCGCATTGCGCTGCTAAGTCTGAGGGCGCGGGATCGAATCCCTGTCGCGGCGGCCGCATATAGATGCGAGCGAAATCCAAAACCTCCCGTGTACCACGCATTGAGTGCAGGTTAAGTAACCCCAGCTGGGCCATTGGTCAAAAAGAAATAAACAGCATATTCAGGGGTGAATGATGATGAGTGGGCGAAGCTCCGGAGGGAATCATCGGATCTCCCGCTTAAGGGGACGCTAGCACAAACGCGTTAGAAACGTGCAGTACTCTCTAGTAAGGGGGAGCGGCCACAGCGTCTTACGCAGCCATTTACACATGCCGGAACGTGCACCGCGTTTGCCGACGCCATCACATGACTGCTGAGAGAGTATACCCCCCGTATTCATAAACGCTCCTCGACTTGAACTTGACTTGCCACCGCCTTGGGCAGCGCGTTCCAAACGCGTTGAAGGTAAGGCGGAGAGGCCACAGCGTCTTACACCAGCTTCTTACACGGGCCGTAACGCGCTAGCACAAACGCGTTAGAAACGCGCTAGAAGCGCGGCCTTTCGTTAATGTTGGGTATTTATTGCCATCGTGGTGAGTGTGTCTATGTGCGCTTCGTGGCGTAGTGGGCTAACGCCGCGCGCTCGGAAGCGAGGTGTCCCTGGTTCGATTCCGCGCTACGGACACAACTTCGGAATTTTTTTTCTCAGACTGGTTACACACTACTACTACTACGACGGGGACGGAACGGGTGCCGCTATAAGGAGCTTCGCTCCTAAAAAGAATTATGGTTGATACTTCTTTCATAGGAATCAGCAGAACACGAAAGTGAAACCTGTCTTCACATAAGCTGTTGCATGTTTACTTCGTGACTCACGGTCCGCTGCCGCGAAAAGTGCACAATTTGCGGACCGGCGACCGTGCGCGCGGAGTCCTGTTGGCGAGCGGCGTCCAGCTGCCGAGTTGCTTCGGTGACGGAACGAGAATTTATCTACTTTCACTATGCCTACTGAAAAGACACCGTATTCCCAATAAGTGCTATATCGAATAACATCGTATGACATATAGGACAGACCGAATTATTGGATATGGGAGCTATGGGGCATGTGGATTTTTCAATAGGGATAACATCACCTTAACTACTGCTTTGTATTTCAACTTGGCGAAAGGGGTAGTGACAAATAAATCTTGCCTGCAGCACCACGTTGGTGTCGAAATAGCCATACGCCTTCTCTAAGCGGCAGACAATCATTGCTGGGTTGACGCCCTGCGGCGGTGGCAGGCGCTGGTAGAGCAGGCCAGTGACCAGCTTGTCCTCCCTCTGCACATCTGTGTCCTCGCGCTTGCCAGCCTGTTAAACAGTGTCATCTTCAGTGTTGAAGTTTTCTCTTCAAAGTAGACGCCTACATTTACATTCAGAATCCTCGAAAATGCCTTTAGAACATTTGTGAAAGCACGCAAAATGCAGGGTGAATTATTTCAACTATACACAGAGGAAGACAACATAGTAAAAAAGACATTTTTAAGACTTACGAGTATGAATTATTCTAATAACGGGTGCTCACCAAATACAAGATCATGATACAGATATACATTCAGACATAAAACGCGCTCTCACGTCGACTTCCATGGCATTTGCTTACATCAGAAAAAAATGCTCTAGAATGCATTCGTGTGCAAAACGTCGTACAATCATTTCACTCAAATGTGGATTACTATATTGATATATGAAATGCAAATCAGTGCGGCCGTCCCTCCAGCGCGCTTCGCTCTACTAAAAAAAAATTGACCGACGATTACCATACTCCCTAATGCAAATTTTGAGCGCAGCTGTTTAGGTGTTTTGAATTCGCGATATATTGTGGCAAATAATGTGATTCTGAACGACAGAGTGCGCGTGGTGGTGGCGCTGAGCCTCTGCTCGGGCGGCTCGTTTAGCAGCAACGGCAGACAAAGAATTTACACCGGTTGCGTCACTCATTGTTCAGAACGAAATCGCAGCGGCGCAGGCGAAGTGGCGCATGCGCAACCGGTCCAAAGCCTACGCCAGCGCTTTCTTTCCGCGCTCGCCGCATGCCTGGTCGCCGAAGTCACTCTGCTTTCCTCCACAACTTTTTGCCACACACTCCTCCTCCGATTTACTCTTCGCGCTCTCTTCGCTCTCGCCATCTTTCATCCGCGCTCCGCGTTCGCTCTTTCATCCTTCGCTGCGCTCGTTCGCTCGGTTACGAGGGGCAACGCCGACCCTCGCTGCAGAAACGGACGCCTAAGATCTGCGCCCAAAAACGTTAAACTTCATTACATTTGTTTGAGGTTAGAAATGGGCGAGGTTTCTTCCAGTGGGTCTACGGGGGAATACGAGAAGCAGGGCGCCACTTCAAAGCTTCGTGACGAGGACAGGGAATGCGCATCTCCCCGAATACATTAGGTTTAGACTCTATACAGGCTATATTGGCCTGGAGGGCCACCGGCGTTAAGCCTGGTTCATATGCAAGCGAAAACGCTCGCGATTCTTGCCGCCGCGGCGCAGAAACCATTTTTGAGCGGCGGCGGCGGCACTGGCGGCTGGATCGGCTAGGTTCGGGCAATTTGGAATTACATCGCGGCGGCGGCAGCACCGCTTCCGAACCAATGACGACCCGCCTCGCCACGTGACCAGTGGTGAACTAGTGCAGGAAAGCCTGCGCATAGGACGATAGTCACAGCGGTGGAACATGCACGGTGGCAATGCATGTGAAACGAAACCTCGAGAAAAGCTTCGCAGCGCCGCGTCGCTGTTCGCTCCATTCGCTCAATCGCATGCATGTGAAACAGGCTTGCTGGCTGCTCGCTGGCTGCTCGACTGCAGCTTCGAATGTAGGGTTGTAGATAACGTGTTTAATTTATCTGCCCATTCTTACAGCATTGTGGACAGCTTGGTGTACCGCAGTGCCGGCCGTATTCGACCGAACCCGGTGTGAATTTTCGCACCTATCACAAGACTTCGGCAACGAGATGCTCGGCCGTTAAAGCCACTGCAAACGGGCTTGTGGAGTGCTCGCTTCATATGACATCAGCCAAAATACCCTGCGCAGAGAAGCATGCAGCTTGTATGCGCACACACTGTGGAAGCGCGGCTTGAGGAGACAAAAGTATAAACGGTAGAAGTTCCACGTATTATAACATACGGGTGATAAAGCAACGCCCGGCGATAATTCTGGCAAAAGAAACAAGCCGCGCTTCCTGCGATGAATGTTGTGAATAGTGCTGTTATTACGGCAAAAATGCGCATAGCTACTTTTATGAAAGGTCATGGGAACTTAATAACGCATAGAGTTTAGCAAACAACCAATATGAAACTATCGGGTTCTTCGCTCGCTGAAAACCTTTGCTGCCTTACACACCAGACGAAAGTACGCGCTAGGTTGTTTTGCAGCCAAGATGCCACACATACGAAGCTTCAAACATGCAAACAAACGCTCGGAACTAACCGTGGCTGAAGCACTGGAAATGCCGAACACTTCGCGACCGGTATCACCGGATGTTGCTTTCTACTAGAGGTTCCAGCAGATTGCGCCGCGGTATGTCCTCGAGGCCAATACAAGTATATTTATTAGTGGCTACGCAGCACTCGCTAAAATGTAACAGCCTGCGCTTGCTCAAAACCGGCGTTCTTCTTTTGCACACAACTGGCCTTTTGTGAATTCAACGGAACATTGCGCATTCATGTAAAAAAAAAAATTAATACCCCTCCCCTACAGGGAAGACGCTGCCGTTCCTTCAACGCAGTCTGCTCTTCGGCACAACGAACCAAACGCGGCTTCCCCATCTGACTGCCGGGCCTGAAATAGCAGGAAACGGCGGGCGCGAGGCGAGCGAACACAGGATCACAATCTTTCTCCCCTCCGGAGGGAGGGGTCGCCTGTGATTGGCTGGGGATATGGCGTGATGGCGTGGAGCAGAGTTAGAGCTCCCGGCTTCTTATCTGAAAGTCGTAAGTTCAAATCCTCCTCCAGTGCACCACATTTTCAGGCATGAAGTCGCGCCTGACACCAGCAAAAAATATTGTTGAGAGCTAGTGGGGCTATACTAGTCTAGGTGCAACCAAATAGGAAGGCCCACTAAGCTTCAACAAAGTAACTTCCTCACCAGAACAGCAATTGGCCTCCCTGGTGCAGTATTCGGCCGCTACCTCCCTCATGACTCCTACAATTAACCCATGGCCCTCAGTCCCCAGCGGCTGCGGAGCACCTGACCAAGGCGGTGGTCAGACCTGCGACGCGGCAGAGGGTACTAAGAATCTCTGGGTCCGAACAGGCCGCCACTGGAAAGTGAACCTGGTCACGTTCAACACGCGCACCCTCTCGAGTGAGGCTAGCTTAGCAGGGCTATTTGAGGAATTATCAGGCATTGCCTGGGATATTATTGGCCTTAGTGAGGTTAGAAGAACTGGTGAGGCTTATACAGTGCTGACTAATGGCCACGTCCTCTCCTAGACAGCTATTCCAGATAAGAGAGAATTCGGGGTAGGATTTCTAATCCATAAGGACATAGCGGGCAACATTGATGAATACTACAGCATTAATGAGAGCGTAGCGGTCGTTGTAATAAAGCTGAGTAGCAGGTATAGATTGAAGATAGTACAAGCCTACACCCCAACCTCCAGTCACGATGTTGAAGAAATAGAACAGTTTGATGAAGATGTTGAATTAGCGATGAGAAAGGTGCAAACTCAGTATACTGTAGCCATGCGCGACTTAAATGCAAAAATGGGGAAAAAGTAGGCTGGTGAGCAAGCAATTGGCAACTACGGCATCGATTCTAGAAATTCAAGAGGAGAGATGTTGGTAGAATTCGCGGAAAGGAATAGGTTCTCAATAATGAATACATTCTTCAGGAAGCGCAGATACAGGAAATGGACCCGGAAAATCCCTAATGGAGAAACAAGGAATGAAATAGTTTTCATACTCTCGGCCGATCCCAGCATATAGTGCAGGATGTAGAAGTGTTAGGTAGGGTAAAATGCAGTGACCATAGGTTATTGAGCTCTAGGATTTCTCTCAGTTTGAGGAGAGAAAGAATAAAATTAGTCAAGAAGAAACAGGACAACCTAGACGCAGTAAGGGTAAAAGGAGACCAATTCAGGCCGGTGCTTGCAAACAAATATGCAGCTTTAGAACAGGAAGATGAAGACAACATTGAGGTAATGAATGAAACCGTAACTAGGCTCATCTTATAAGAAGCAATTGAAGTGGTAGGTAAGGCACCAAGGCAGCCAGTATGTAAGTTCTCCCAAGTAACAAAGGACCTAATAAAGAAACGACAAAACATGAGATTGTCAAACTCGAGAGATCAGATAGAATTTGCTGAACTGTCAAAACTGATCAACAAGAAGAAAGTAAGGGATATTCGAAATTATAACGTCGAAAAGATTGAGGAAGCAGTAAAATGTGGTCGCAGCATGAAATCAGTGAGAAGAATACTTTCCAAAGTACAAGGGAAGATGTATGCATGAAAGATAGGCAAGGTAATATCATCAGCAATTTTGATGACATAGCAAAAGCAGCGGAAGTATTCTGTACTGACCTGTACAGTGCCCAGAGCACCCAAGCTACTTTCCTAAGAAGTAGTGAGGAACAGGATAGAGAGGCTCCTTCTATAACTAGCTATGAAGTCAGAAGGTCCTTGCAAGACATTACCATGGGAGAAGCTGCTGGAGAAGATCGAACAACAGTCAATTGAATCAAGGATGGAGGAGACATCATGCTTTAAAAGCTTGCGGCCCTTTATACGCAATGCCTCACGACTTCAAGTGTACCAGAAAGTTGGAAGAATGCCAACATGATACTAATCCATAAGAAAGGAGACGTTAAAGATTTGAAGAATGATAGACCCATTAGCTTGCTTTCAGTATTGTATAAAATATTCACCAAGATAATTTCCAAGAAAATCAGGAAAACACTTGACTTCAGTCAACCAAGAGAACAGGCTGGCTTCAGGATGGAATACTCTACGATGAATCATGTCCATGTCATCAATCAGGTAATCGACAAATCTGCGGAGAACAAGCAACATCTCTATATGGCTTTCATAGATTATGAAAAGACATTTGATTCAGTAGAGATACCAGTAGTCATAGAGGCATTGCGTAGTCAAGGAGTACAGGAGGCATCCGTGAATATCTTGGAAAATATCTACAAAGATTCCGCAGCTACATTGGTTCTCCACAAGAAAAGTAGAAAGTTACCTATAAGAAAGGGGTCAGGAAAGGAGACACAATCTATTCAATGCTACTCACTGCATGCTTAGAAGTATTCAACCTCTTAGACTGAGAAGGCTTAGGAGTTAAGATCAACGGCGAATATCTCAGCAACCTCCGGTTTGCAGATGACATTGTTCTATTCAGCAACAATGTGGACGAATTACAACAAATGATTGAGGACCTTAACCGAGAAAGTATAAGAGTAGGGTTGAAGATTAACATTCAAGAAACAAAGGTAATGCTCAATAGCCTGGCAAGGAAACAAAAATTCAGGATTGCCAGTCAGCCTCTAGGGTCTGTATAGGAGTACGTTTATCTAGGTCAGTTACTCACAGGGACCTTGATCATGCGAAGCGAACTTACATAAAAATAAAATTGGGTTGGAGTGTCCACGGCAGACATTGCCAAATCCTGACTGGGACCTTACCACTGTCGTTGAAAAGAAAAGTGCACAATCATTGCATTCTACCGGTACTAACATATGGGGCAGAAACTTGGAGTTAACAAAGACGCTCGAGAACAATTTAAGGACCGCACAAAGAGCGATGGAAGAGACAAGACGAGAGTGGTGTGGATCAGAGAGCAAATGGGGATAGCCGATATTTTAGTTGACAATAGGTTGAAAAAATGGGGCTTGGCAGGCCATGTAATGCGTAGGATGGAGAACCGATGGACCATTAGAGTTACAGGATAGCAAGAGATACCATGAGACTGTTTGTGGCCTACAAAGACTAACAGTAATCATTACTGGCAGGCCACCATTATACCTACGTTGCCACAGAGTCGGGCACATTCGTCGACACTGCCGCACTCCGCGATGCGAAGATTGTCGCCGGTTCGGACACTCTGAAGAAGAATGTGTAGTGACATACGCCGGTAAACTACGGAATCGCACAAGACCACCTCACGATGCTTTGCAAGACCATATCATGGATGCTACCGAGGTCCTAGATGCAACGGGCGACCTTCCAGGTGCTGTGGTGTCCGACGCCAATGCTGTCGACAAGGCATCGGGAAGTGAGTGCACAGATGCGGTGCTGTCTGAAGACAAGGCAGAAAATGCAGATATGACGCTCCTATGTGTGAAAGAAACACCCACTGCTCTTGAGCCAACGGCGAGGGATCAGGATAATCGCAGTCGGGCTACTCCTGCAGAAACTTCGGAGACGGAACCACCTAGTGCACAGCACCTTCTTAGAGCACGCACTGCAGACGTACATGTCTGCGCCGAAATATCCTGCAACTAAGCGCCCTGCATCGTGCAACACTGTAACGAGTGAAGAAAGCGACTCAACAAGCGGTCCTAGACAATCGCGTCGTCGGAGACCATCAAAGCATTCGGGGAAGTGCCGACGCTCTAGATCAAGGAGACCTGGATTTGGTACGGGGGAAGATTCACCTCCGCCTTCCCAGCCAGATCACCGCATGCAGTAATGAGGCAAAACTTGCAGTCGCCATGGCGCTGTCCCATCAACTTATTTGTGATGTGGCCTCCGGTCCCGGCAGAAGCAGGTGCAGCTACGCCGGTTGCAGTTCAGCAGACACTTTGACTTCGTAGCCGTTCAAGAAATGAAGATTGATAGCGATGAGGAGACTGAGAAGGCATTGAAGCCATTTCTCTCTGTATTTCATGTATTTGTGTCGCACGCTGTGGGCCTTTCGGCGGGCTGCCTTTTGTTTCTCAGGAAGCGTTTAGCATATTCTGCTGTCGCATTTAATGTTGACAGTGAGGGGTGATTTACACAATGCGATTTTATGTTGTATGGCTTGCCATGGCGCATAATCAATGTATATGCCTTTAATGATGCACCGCGAAGCATTAACCTTTTTGAAAACATAACTAATGTTAGATACAGACGCTTTTCCTGGCATCACTCAAGTTCCCCGACCACATTCAATCACCGTCGCATTCCAATTATGGTGCGCCGCGGCGCATCAACCACGTTACCGGACCCGTCAGACAGGTTGGCGACCCCCACCTCATGCGCCGCACGTCGAGCTTATTGTCTCTCCCCCCTGGCTTGACTCTTCCCGAAAGTGCGACGGGACCTTGGTCCCGAGCAAAGATGTTTTGCAGCTCTGGAAGGTCGTTCAAGACAACCCGTTCTCTCCAACTGAGCGCTTCCAGGCGAGGAGGCAACGCCGGAGGCAAGTCAACCATCGGACAATGGAGCCCTTGGAGCGTACCCACTGGCCGACTATGACGGCGCTTGCACGGGCCAATACCGTGGGAGGAAAATCACGACACCTGAGCTGGCTCGACGGTTGGCTGAAAATGACGTGACCCCGAGAGACCGAAGGGGTCAAAAGCGAAAGACCGAGAGAAGAGTTGGTTCTTCTTGCCACGGGCCGCATCGTCCGATTTGCTGCCGGCCGTCGATCACTTTATGACTGTTCATTACTTTGTGATATTACTGTAAATAATATAAATAAACCTCCAATTCCCAAAGTCCGTCCTCAACGTCCCCCAACTCCCGCAACCAACGCCTGCAACTCCAATACTAGCTTACTTGAATGTGACCGTAACGTTGTGTTCATGGGCGATTTCAATTGTGTGTGCAATCCAAATGACCATACTGGACCTAGCTGTAGCGATAGGAGTGCTGAAGTGTTGTCTCTTATGGTTGAGAAGGCTGGACTGATTGACACAGAGGCATCGAGTAGCCTCCCCTCTTATGCACATCCACAAGGAAGTACCCACACATGACTTGATCACATTTATGTTTCATCGGTTCTTATATCCCCTGAAATGTCTTGTAAAGCAGAACCGGTTTCTTACTCAGATCACTGCGTCATTACCACGCAGATTGAAAAAAAAGCACTCCTTCAAATTTGAGACCAAAATGGCCCCTCTGGACACTGTTAGATACGGACCCTTTCCCGGAATCACTTAAGTTCCCCCACTACATGAACTCGTCGTCGCATTGGAATTATGGTGCGCCGGGGCGCATCAACCACGTTACTGGACCCGTCAGACATGTTGGCGACCCCCCCCCCCCTCATGCGCTTCTCGTCAAGCTATTGCCTCTCATCCTGCTTGACTCTTCCCAAAAGTGCAACGGGAGAAGCGCATGGTTCCAGTTAGGAGGCCTTGGTCGAGAGCAAAGCGGTTTTGCAGCTGTGGAGGATCGTTCCGAGAACATCCGGTCTCCTGCAGCTGAGCGCTTCCAGGCGAGGAGGCAACGCCGGGGCAAATCAACCATCGGACAATGGAGCCCTCGGAGCGTCCCCATTGGCCGAATATGACGGCACTTGCACGGGCCAATACCAGGGGAGGAAAATGACGACACCTGAGCTGGCTCGACGATTGGCCGGAAATGACGGGACCCCGAAGAGCCTCAACAGAATTCGAGGAATTCCGAGAGACTCCGAGAGACCGAAGGGGTTAAAAGAGCGACAAATCAAGGAGAAGAAGTTTCCTCTTCTTGCCACGGGCCGCAGCGTGCGATTTGCGGCCGGCCGTCGATCACTGTATGACTGTTCCTTACTTTGTATATTTTCACTGTAAATAATGTAAATAAACCCTCCTGTTTCTCCCAAGTCCGCCTCAACGTCCCCCAACTCCCGCAACCAACGCCTGCCAAGATAGATCATCGCAACCTCCAAGGAGATCTAATAACACTTAACTCTTCACTTGTGAGTTATGGGGACTTCATTTCTCGTGGGCAGTTGGCACTCAAAAGCTCTTCGGCTACTGATATGCCTTTATTTGCCCCTTGGGAGCTTTTCAAACAAGAAGTTTGGTCAATTGCAATAGAAATTGGACCTGTGAGGTCGTTCTATAGAAAATGTGAAGTAAATAATTTACTGAACCGTCTTAATAATCTTTATGATCTAGAATGTGAGGCACCTGGCTCTTATGTGGACGAAATTACTGAAGCTAATTTGTGCATTTCAGGAATATGACGCAATATGCTACAGAGGTGCCCGGGTTCGATCGCGTGATAATAGTACTTTGTATTCTGAGGAACCCACACATCAAACTTTACTTGATGAATACCGCAGTGCAAAAATCAGGCTGATACCAGGTATTTATTCGAACGGGTCTATCGTCTCTAATACAAAGGAAATTATGTCAGAATTTGAGTTTCACTACACAGCATTGTTTGTTCCGATGAACAAAATGATAATCTGGTAAGACGCTTTGTGTCCTTTGTAACCCCTTTAACTGAAGACAAGTGTGCTGTCATTAGTGGTTCTTTCACTGAACAAGAAATAGAATTATCTATTGACCAATTACCGATATCAAAGATGCCGGGTCCGGATGGTATTTCAGGTCCGTTTTATAAAGCCTTTAAATTCCTACTTTCTTCCGTGTTACTCAAGATTTTCAAGCTTGCTTTTGATCTGGATTCTCTTCTTCAGTCATTCACTAGAAGCCACACACTGTTCATTCCAAAATACACCGACAGAGAGAGACTGCGATCTGTTGAAGCCTACTCTGTCTAATGTAGACTATAAAATTTTTGCAAGGTATTATCAAACCGAGTACAATTTGCAATGTCGATTGTTATTGGTTCTCACCAAACCTGCGGTCTGAAAGGCCGCTCAATACAAACATACACATAGCCCGTACAGTATTGGAACATTGTTCCCGTTCTTATGATCAACTAGCAATGTTCAAAGTAGACTTAGCTAAGGCTTTTGATAGGGTCTGTCATTCTTTTCTTTTTTCTTTTCTCGAGCGTGCTAACGTCGGCTCTGTTATATTTAAAGGCGTGAAATTGTGCTATAACGATTGTTCAACTCGTTTGATTGTTAAGGGTCACCTGTCCAAGCCTTTGTTCATTCGTTCGTCTGTGAAGCAAGGTTGTCCTTTGTCGCCATTACTTTTTGGCCTTTACATAAAACCATTGTGTTTAGACGTAATTCACTCTAGTAATATCCATGGTTTCAGTGTTTTTGGAACAGACGAAAAAGTTCTGGCATATGCAGACGACCTTGCTTTCTTTTGCACGGACAAGCCCAGTATTAGAAGTGTGGTGTCTAAGATAGGGGAATTTGGCACCATCTCTGGTGCACAAATTAACTGTGCTAAAAGTTGGTGGCTTTGGTTTGGGTCTTGGATCTTTAAGCCGACAAAGTTTACTGGTACTGAATGGACTTGTCAGCCACAAAAATACCTGGGCGTTCCATTGGAGGCATATAAGTCAAGTGCACATTACTGGAGAGAACGTGTACCAACCATTCAGGCGGCATGCCCAAACATTGGTTCCGCATAATCTGTTTTTAGCAGAGCTAAAGCGTGCAATTGATTTTGGCAACAAAACTCCTCTATGTGCTGCAAATAATTCATTGTTCCAGGGTTTACATACAGCAGTTTCACCGAATATTTGCAACGTTTATTTGGTCATCATTTTATGAGCCAATAAGGCGTGATAATATTTTTAAACCAGTTAGTGCAGGCGGTTTTGGCCTGGTTCACCTTTATGTTAGGCAATTAGTCTCTCGTTTCTTCTTTGCTCGAGAATGTTCTCACCCATTATTTCAGGCGTTCTTTCAAGTTAATCTCGTCAACGTTTTACGAAATTTAGTAATTTCAGCAAATTTTGCTTCACGCCATATTTGTAGCGATTCATGCGTGAAGTGTGCCTCTCAGTGCGTTTTCTGGCAGTGAGTTTCTCAAATGAGTACTTATTCTCTATCTCAAGGAAAAACCTGTATAAAGATCTAAGTGATATGCTTTTAAACCTCTGTTATACTGATCGCTGTACATCGGCTTACCTAGAGATGACGTGCCTGCACGAGTCTGTAATATACCTATTCCTCCACACTCCAAAACATTATTCTCAAAGTGCACACTGACACGTTACCTGTTAAGTCCTGGTTAAATAGGAGAGGCATCTTTGTATCTTCGATTAACTGTAGTCTCTGTAATGTACCGGAAAGTATAGAACACCGCTTTAGTGATTGCAAGGGCGCCATATTGTTTTGGGATGTTCTCCAAGGGACTTTAACACATGATCTTGATATAAATCCTCGTACGACACGATATCTGATACACATGCCCCTGCTTACGGCGCTGCACAGCTTATGGAAAGCTCGCAGGCTAGATCAGCATGCAGAACCCCCCCCCCCCCCCCAACCCCACCCAACTGTATCTTCGCATGTCACATTTCATTCGGATGATTTCACAACTGAACGACTTTTATGATCATAGAGACTCCCAACCAGACTGATATCCATTGTTGATGCAGTGGATCCTTTTGCGTCCCTTTTAGAGAACCGTTTACTGTAATAATTGTATTCTCAAGTGTTTGTTTTGTGCTTGTAGACGCGGCTATGACTGTTTTGGCCGCTATGAAATACCTTAAGCATGTACGTTTTATATTCGTAATAAATACCGTGGCAAAAAAACGACAGTGGCTGAATCGGTAAGCGTGGTGGTCTAGCGACCCGGAGGTCGGTGGTTCGAATCCGCAGCCGGAGGAGCAATTTTAGTTTCGCGCGGATTTGGTTTTTTCTTACGCCACCCTCAACACCGACGACGACACGAGTGAGGCAATACAAGCTTCGCTTGAATACCAAACGTGCCCATGCCTGTGAGGAAGGGTTGCTATCATTGGGAGCTTGCGCTGCCTTAGCTCTGGGTAAGTTGCTGCTAGCTTCCTAGTAGCAATATAAAGAGAGAAATAACTTTATTTAGGAAAAATAGGGTTAAGGGGGCCGGAGGGTGGGTCCTTAGTCCAGGACTCCAGTGGCCACCGCCACGCGCCGTGCCTGGTCGAGGAGGCTCAATTGAGTCTCCAGGTCAGTCCGGGCGAGGATGGCTGCCCAAGGCTCCCTAAAGGAATTTTGTGCTAAACGGGGTGAATTTGAATTTTGGGGTCGTGATTGGCACTCCCATGTCACATGGGGCAAGGATGGCCTCCCCCCACACCAGGGGCATTGGACTGGCATATCTGGTTGGCCAGATGGCATGCCATCGCCCCAGATGTGGGTAGGTGTTTGTCTGGATTTTTCTGTATAGCCGAACCTCCTCCACTGTTAATTGCGGGTTTGGCGCGGCGAGTTCTTGGCGAGAACGACGTTGATGTTCTAAGACATCGCATGCTAGTATTTGATTGTTATTTCCGATTGGGGTGTCATTCCTTGCTCGGATTGAAGTCTCGCGAGCAAGAGCGTCTGCCCCTGTGTTACCAGTGACACCAACATGCCCCGGACACCATACAATGTGATGTTCTTGTCTTAGTCGATCGCCCAAGATGTTAAGGGCGATCCTAGGGATTCTTCCGTGGAGTAAGAGTCGACAGGCCTCCTGAGAGTCCGTAAGGACGTAGGCGGGCCTGTGTTCTCCCTCCCGTGTCTTTATTGCCAGGGCCACTGCAGCCGCCTCCGCTGTGCTGGTGCAGGCTGTGCGGACTGAAGCTGTTATGGTTTTTGGAATACCGGAGGGTCCCGAAGCAGCCACGATAACGTGTCCCTTAATGTTCCGTGCTGCGTCTGTGTATATTGTGTCGGGGTTATTGCCGAATCGTTTTTCTAATTGTTTGGCTCGGGCATTACGCCTGCCTGAATGATATTTTGGGTTCATTTTTGGGGGGATGGGGGAGATCTTTAGTTTTTCTCGCATCTCCCTCGATATGTCCACTAGTTCGCTGCTGCAGTATTGTGGGTTGATCGGGTATCCCAGCTCTTCTAGGACCCTCCTGCCCGCCTGTGACATATTAAGGCGTTCTCGTTGTGTAACCATTGTCATTCCTTTGAGTTCTTCAAATGTGTTGTACACCCCAAGAGCCTCGAGTCTCTCCGTGGATGTCCCCAGTGGTAGACCCAGGGCGGCCTTATACGCCGTGCGTATTAGGATGTCTGCCTGCTCTGTCTCTTTACGGTTAAGCTCGTGATACGGGAGGCTGTAGGTAATTCTGCTTATTGCAAAAGCTTGAACTAGTCTTAATGCGTCTGATTCGCTTAGTCCTCTCCCGTTCCGCGTAATTCTTCCTATCATTCGTGTGATTTGTTTTACTGAATTCTTTAGAGTGTTTAGGGTATGGTCTGCTCTAGTATTGTGTTGTATCCACAGCCCTAAAATCCTCATTTTTTGGGATTCTTTAAGTGTCGAGTCTCCAAGCTTCAGTTCAGCTTTTTCAGTTTTGTTGTAACATTTTCCGTGCACCGTAATGCAATATAAAGGTCTGATAGCTTGTAAAATGACTGTTGCTAGCATTCTCTGTTGCCTAATATGACAATGCATGTAACGGTATGCCTTCCCTCATATGGCCGTCATCATCATCAGCCTATATTTATGTCCACTGCGGGACGAAAGCGCCTTTCCTTGCGATTTCCACTTACCCCTGTCTTGCTCTAGCCGATTAAAACTCGCGCCTGCAAATTTCCTAACTTCATCACCCCACCTAGTTTTCTGTCGTCCTCGACTGCGCTTCCTTTCTCTTGTTACCCATCCTACGCATTACATGGCCTGCCCGGCTCCATTTTTTTCTCTTAATGTCAATTAGAATATCGGCTATCCCCATGATCCACACTGCTCTCTTCCTGTCTCTTAACGTTAGGCTTAACATTTTTCGTTTCATTGCTCTTTGTGTGGTCCTTCACTTGTTCTCGAGACTCTTTGTTAACCTCCCAGTTTCTCCCCCATATGCTAGCATGCACCGGTAGAATGCAATGGTTGTACACTTTTCTTTTCAACGACAGTGGTAAGGTCCCAGTCAGGATTTGGCAATGCCTGCCGTAGGCACTCCAACCCAATTTTGTTCTGTAAATTCTCTTCTCGTGATCAGGGTCCCCTGTGAGTAACTGAACTAGGTAAACGTACTCCTTTACAGATTCTAGAGGATGACTGGCGATCCTGAATTCTTGTTCCCTTGCCAGGCTACTTAACATTATCTTTGACTTCTGCATGTTATTCTTCTAACATATCCTACCCTATATGCTTAATCTTGAGATAGCTCGAATACCGCTAACTTGCCTAAGACATAAAGCGCTTTTTGTGCAGTATAAAAAATAGGTCGGTAACGTGCAGGGCTGAACTCTGCAATGTTCTTTCCTTCAAGAAATACAACTCACACTAAGATTTCGTCTAGCTTTTTGTTTAAAAAGTCTGTAGTATGGATATATTCCCGACTCATAGAAGATACTTTTATGAAAAAGAAAGAAAATGAAGCGCTCCTTCTTAAACGCACTCCAAGGATTGTCAATGAATCAGTATATACGAGCATGCGTTTACAGCGTCCAACACATTCTTTTGAATTCCTTTCCTAACTGAAACAAACTTCAGATAAGCTCCTCACAAAGAGATGACATTAAAGATGATGAAGTTGGTTACTTACGGCGTCCCCCCCCCCCCCACTCCTGCAATTCCCTTCCCTGATGTCCCGTAAAGCTTCAGGTTAGTTCTTCACAAAGACGATGACATCAAATATGATGACGTTGATTACCTACAGCGTTTCTGTCGCGCTCTGTCGCTTCCCTTTCTCCCCCACTCCTGCAATTCCCTTCTCTGATATCCCGTATAGCTTCTGACGCGCAGTGCACGCTTGTGCACCATTTAACCTGAAATAAAACTGAAGGTACCTTTTTGCCGCCTATGCTTGCGGCGAGGCCTTGAGCCCCAGCCTGTACTTCGAGTCGGAGTCGCTGTTCAGGCGCTGGATCGCTCAGCCGTTGGTCGAGGCGACGGCGCCAAGAGCAGTCGATGAATAATAGCAAGAGAAAAAGCGCAGGACCTTCTATAACGAGCGTTAGTATCTCGTAGAATACAGAATACGGGTGCGTATCCAGTGGCTCGATTGCGTATTGCGCCGGGTCGGGGTCGTTGATATCTGCGCAGAGGTTGGAAGGCAGCGCTGAGAATCCGCTATAATGTGCTTGCAGATAGAGAGTGGTCTCGAAAGCGTGTTGCAATTGTGGGTAACGTTAGGGTAAGGAATGTGGCGGCTCTTTACAGAATATCTAATGATTGCGTCAATTGCGGTGCATTCTATTTATGTCGAGCTTGCAGTGCTATAAGTGACCTCTGACACTGTTCTACCGCATTGGACGGCATGCAGCGGCTCCAGAGATATCACGCGAACCTCAGTTCACTTTCGTTCAAATCAGCGCAAAGGTCGAAAGGCAGCGCTGAGAAGCCGCTATAAACCTATAAGCAGCATTCTTTCTGGCCACGAACATGGCAGTTAGCTCATTTCTGGGTGCCATGTTGACTATAATCGCCCCATCAAAGAAAATAAAAAAATTCAGAGCCCTTCATCTGTCGAGAAAATGGGTTTAAGCGAAGCTTGTGGCAAGACGACGCTGTCCCAGGCATTCCGTTTCGTGTGCCCTAAACTCAGGGTGGGCGGCTCTTCGTTGGCGTTTGGCCTCAACATCGCGCTCCCGCAACTCGGGGTCCTCGGCTCTTCGCTGACGTCTCGCCTGGGCTTGGGGAGCCCTCACGCTAGAATCGGACGACAAGCTTCGGTTATGCCCTTTTTCTTTGGGTCCCACGTGTGAAAAGGGCGCGTTACAGGTCCCCGAGCCCACAGGGGTATGTGCCCTTGCGCTTGGGCCCTTTCTGCACTATCACCAGGATCGGCCCACATGACAGGGGTATGTGCCACTGAGCTTGGACCCTTTCTGCACTATCACCAGGATTGGCCCACTTTTCAGCGTGACACCACCGCCACCACCATCGCCGAAACTTGTGAGCCTATAAAGCTTCTCTCAATATAGACGCAGAGCCTTACGCGCACAGCACTGTTGCAACGAGAGCTTCGACTCGGCGGTCTTGGCGAAGCAGGCGGCTTCGAGCACTTGTCCACCGATGCGGCAGATGAAGTTCTCACTGGCAAGCTGCAACAGCTTAGTCATGCCCCGTGAATACGAAAAGGAAGGCAGCAATCGCAGAACTTGTAGTGCTAGTTCTATCACGACCGTAAGTGGGAAGCTGTCCAGGGTCGACGCGTAGTGCTCCATAAACACCGATGCCATGCAGCCCAGCAAAGCTGCAAAAAAATGGCGATACAGTTAATCATCGCAGTAAAAGAAGATAGAAGCACGACAAGGAATGTATTATATGGCAGTTGCGTTGCGGTCAAATGCAGACAAAGTCATCTCTAGGCGGCGTACTTGTGTCCTAGCAGTTTTGAATGACAGATAAAATGGCCGATTTATTCAATTGTTGGAGCGTTACATAGCCTACCGGTGTCGCTGAGCCACGTCACTTTATAGGCTCATACCCATACCCGTGCACTTGCTGAATTTATTCAGGAAGTGCTGCACCTCGCTGTTCGTTGCACCCGTGCAACATGGCGTCGTCTGCACGTAGAAATTCGTTTTAGAGACGCTGTGCACGCTTCGCACAGAACCAGTTCACTGCCACTTATGCATCCAACATTCTCTGCTCTTGCCAGAGAGGCAATGCAAATGGCTATTAAAAATTGGACGGCTTGTTTTGCATCAACCAGAAGTGCCACTGAAGTAGAGTAAACTAAATCGAACTGGGATGGACTAATATATTGTGGGCTTATCTAGTGGACCTTGCTATTCACTTTACAGTCGTGCGAATACAGGTTAAGGTGCCCAGAGTGCACTGCTTGTTCGCGAAGGTCGCGAAGCCTCCCTGTTCACTACACGTAAATTTGCCTACACGTAAATTTGCATTCTGCAAGTGAAACCTGTGAAGTTTATGTGAATATATATATATATATATATATATATATATATATATATATATATATATATGCCGACAGCTGTCCAGTGAAGAATGAGTTACTCATGCAGCGGATACCAGGAGGTATCTAGAAATAAGGCGCAAGAATGGGCGGTCTCATGCCACTCATGAGATTTTAAAGCATAGTTAGTTAATTCTGGTTTAATGGCGCAAAAGCGACTAAGGCCATGCTGCGCTAGTCACAAAGATTTTAAAGTATCACTATCAAAAGAAAAAGATTTTATGGCACCAAATTTGATACGCAGGAGTTACACTCGCCGTGTAGCGCTCGTTTCTGTATAAGCATTTGTCCAAACGACCTTGATATCACCTCTATTTAGGACCAAAATGTCCCTACCTTGAATCTCCCTAGCCGCTCAAAGATCGCAGCTTGAAGCGCTTATTTAATGAAAAAGCCATTTAGTGATTCATTTAGGAATCAACACTTTAGAAACTCCTCTATCATTGCCCTGTTGCTCATGGGCTATTTCGAAGGAGCTACCGGCAGACTCGAGCCAGCCGCTTCGTCACTAATGCTTTCCGGCAGGGCACTGCATTCTGTGTGAATGCATAATGATGACAAGACATCCTCTAGTACAAATACCAATAACTGTTACGAGGCTAGGGTGCTGTCATAACTGTTGCCCACCATGCAGTGGCGTCACTATAGGGTCTACGAAGGGGACACGCCAGCAATATCAGTGGCTGACTTGGCTACTGCAGAGATGCCCTGCGATCAGGAAGGGGCGCGTGTAGTTGGGGCATACTGTTTTAGTCTGCTGCTGTGTTAGCCGATAACGACGAAAGGGTACCGCTTGCCCCCCACTGCAATTCTGAGGAAACCGAATGTACTGCCACGCTAGCTTCAGCAAACGGAACTCCTGCAAGCTGCAAGCAAAGCCGTAAACGCGAAAGCAGCCCCAGCAGATGATACTTCTCCTAATCATTCTGAACGTGACTGTGCGAGCATCCGAGCATTGTTCGAAGATGATGTGCTTCTAGCAGGCGTTGAAAAGCCGTCGGCAGCAGCGAACTTGTACAACCAGCAAGACTCAATCTGCTCGCTTCCTGTGGAACGAACAGTCACAAAACTGAGAACACAAGTAAGCCAGTGAAAAGGGCCAGACGCAAGAATCCGAATCGACACTAGAAGACCTCAGCACGCGAAGGGCTTATGCCTGTATGTATCTGGATTGGCAACATGCATTAAAAAGAAAAGTGATATTTCCGTGCAAATCAAGAATTCCGACTACCAAACGCGATGCACCGCAGTCACTGCCTGCAGGGCACGACTTTCGGCGTTATAGGAGGCGTCGAAGAAACAAACAGCATAACAATAGCAGACATGCAAATGCCAAGGTAATGACGCCACAGAAAGCTGAGGCGTCTGTAATTAACGCAAAGCTACGACGACACAGAGGAAGTCCTTTCGACCGGTTATACAACTGAATGCCAACGCAGATAAGTGAAGAATACAGCATGTCAAAGCCGTCTTGTATCGAGACTGTTAGAAGATATTTTTCGCAGACGCTAAAAACATCGCCGGAAAAGAAAGTTTTTACGCACATCCGTACTTGATTTGGACACCAACACACAAACTACAGTTTTGGATTCTAAGGCCTCGGTGCAACTATCCACCTGTCTTCAGGGGCAGTGATGTGCGGTTGTACGCGACTGGAAACAATTGCGACGCGTTGGACACGATGCTCTCTGACCAGGAACGCAAGCTGGCACGGACGCTCCAAGCAAACCTACGCTTCTCTGACTTCGTTTGAGCACAGAACATTGGCGTAACAATAAATTTTAAATGCGAAGCATTTGTTGGTGAACATTTGCTACTTTGACAGTATCTATCCATCTATCCTATCTATCCATCTATCTATCCATCTATCTATCCATCTATCTATCCATCTATCTATCCATCTATCTATCCATCTATCTATCCATCTATCTATCCATCTATCTATCTATCTATCTATCTATCTATCTATCTATCTATCTATCTAGCCACCTACGTCTTTGTGCTCTCATGATCGTTTCGTTAACTTGGTAGGTACGGAAATCGACATACTATGACAAGAGTATATGACGAACATAAATGATATGTCATGACATGAATATCATGACATGCGTGTCATGTAAGTCATAAAACAGCCGCCTACGTCTTGGTGTTCTCATGGTCGTTTCGTCAACTTGGTAGGTACCAAAATTGGCGTAGTATGACAGGAGTGTATGACGAACATAAGTAATAGGTCATGACAAAACTGTCATGACATGCATGTCATGTAGGTCATGATAATACGTCAGCAAAAAGATTAACACTCAGAAACCACCGAAATGGGTTCGGACGTGGGTACAAAGAGAAAGAAACACTAAAGGATGCTGGTAGAAGTCATAGTCATGAGCATGATTCAACAAAAACATCATTGACTCAGCGAAAAATGATTAACACCAAAAACCACTGAAATGGGTTCGGAAGTGTGTACTAAGTGAAGGAAACACTAAAACATGGTGGTAGAAGTCATAGTCATGAACATGACTCAGCAAAAATGACAATGACTCAGCGTAAAAAATATTATCAAATTATTCCGGAGCCCTCCACTACGGCGTGCCTCATAATCAGAACTGGTTTTGGCACGTAAAATCCCAGAAAGAAGAATACTCAAAAACCACTGTAATGGGTTCGGACGTGGGCACTAACTGAAGGAAAAGGCTAAAGGTTGATGGTCAAAGTCATAGTCACGAGCATGACTAAGGCTTTCGCCTTAAGGTCTCTTAGGTGTAGCTAAAGGGACTCGCGAGGACTCATTACATGCGTGTCATGTAGGCCATGAAAGAGCCGCCTACATCTTGGTGCTGTCATGGTCGCTTCGTTAACATGGTAGGCTCCCCACACACTGCTTCGCATAACATCGATTCCTACTGTGCGTGGGATCTGCCGGCTTTTTTTTTTTCTCTCTCTCTGACGTCGTTGCCTTGTGAGAGGCAGCCCCGCCTTTGTGATCATCAGACAGATGAATAAATATGTCCTAAACGGCGACTCATTGGCGGCACTCAACCTAGGCAATGTAGCAGAGCGTTACGATGCGTACTGCAGTAAATCACACTGTGCACCGCCTTGCCAAAGGGCAAGTGAAACAACCGGGATACAAGATCGGAGGATGGCGCACATGTGGCTTATTCTGCAGTCTGCTCTTACCCCTGGCTAGCACCGTTTACAAACACATTCTTCGCAACGAAAACCTGGAGCGCCTGGACAAGAGATTAGGTACAGCATCGATGCACAATTTCCACAGAACTAGTTCCCGCGCTACCGCTTCCTTTAGTGTGTGCTGAACCCTCGGTTCGCTTCTTCCTAGGGTGATCCCTCCCACAGTGTACTTGATGAGTTCCTGCACTGTGAGTCAATGCTTCTCTTCTGGATCAGCCAGTTACTGCGGATTCTGCGCCGATACACTGACTCGCCGAACGTGTGGCTCATAGCCTCGCTGATCTCGTCGCGGGCGGGAATGTGTTGCAAATTAGAAGAAAAATTTAGAGCCCTTCCCCTGTAGAGAAAATGGGGGTAAGTGGAGCTTGTATGCAAGACGACACTGTTGCAGGCGTTCCGCTTCGTTTGCCCTAAACTCAGGGTGGGTGGCTCTTCGCTGACGTTTCGCCTGGGCTTCTGAAGCCCTCACGCTAGAATGGGACGAAAAACTTCGTTTACCCCCATTTTCTCGACAGGGGAAGGGCTGGCGATTTTGTCTCTTTGGGTCCCACATGTGACAAGCGTAGTTCAAGGGCGTGTTACAGGTCTCCGAGCCCACAAAGGTATATGCCATCGAGCTTGGACCCTTTCTACACAATCACCAGGATCGGCCCACATGACTAGGGTATGTGCCATTGAGCTTGGAGCCTTTTGTCACCACCACCAGGATGGGCCCACTTTTCAGCGTGAGCTGGCACCACCACCACCACAACCGAAACTAGAGAGCCTATAAAGCTTCGCCTAAAGAAGACGGGTGAAGCGGGTGCACGCATCGCAAGCTTGGGTTATAAGAAAGCCAGCAATGGCCTTCACGGTATATCTCTCTGGGTTTTCTCAGCTACTGTTGTAACAACTGCTACAAGCTCTACGTAGAGTGTGTCTGCGAAACATTTTATGTACCTTTCAGGAGCCACGTCTCTAATCTATATTTCACTTAACTCCACGTTCTAAAGCCCGCTAAGTCATTAAGCGTTGCTACGGGCACCCCCTACAAGTTCCCATTCATTCTTGTCTTGGTAGTCGGAGCATAGTGCCACTGTAAACTTAGCGTCTGGCGCCTTTTTGCTTCTCTTGACGAATAATTATTTGCCAGTTACCCCCCATCCACCCTCACCCTAGTGGTGCCACTGCCACTACATAAGACTGCCGAGCATATACAGCTGGCTGCGAGTTTTATTCCGACGTCGTTAGTTATGATAAGCGCGATATGGCACGCCAATGAAGTCTAGAAACGTGCAATGCATTTTCTCAGTGACGGCACAGCGCACTTTTTGTTTTACTTCTCAAGCAGAAACAATTTTTATGGATGTTATGAGTGAAGGAGGTTCTGGACATGACGTCACCTGTCAATCCAGCCTTGGCCAGGACCACATATTTCGGATCTCCTCACGCTCAGACCCAATTTTCATGTTCGTTTAATGCTCTTGAGCTGTGCTCTAAGTACCAGAACACACATTCAATTCATTTTATTCACCTACCTTTGATTGGCTTATCTTTTCTTTTTCATTTGGCTACTGTCGACTTGACGACGTGTTGAGTCTTCAAATGTAACCAGTAGCCCCAAATAAATAAAGAAGACATAACCAAATAAAAGGCAGGTGAATAACTTCAACAAGTGAAGGCCTGCCGAAACTGACAGCTGTTGGCCGTGCAGAAGAATTCTGTACTGCCAAACCCTGCTAGATATGGTCACGTGCACACGCGCACTCTTTCTCACCGACTTAATTTTGTGGTCTAATTAAATCCGCTAAATCAGTAAACCTTAGAGCACAGCTGCTACGTAACTGAGGTCATGCTAAATAAGTACTCTTTGGATGTTTCCCCCCATAACGGCAAGGGGCAACTGAGCTCGAACATTTTGTTCGAGCTGAGTTGCAAATACGTTGTTTACTTATTTCAAGTAAAGAAATAGTATGGCACTAGTCTAAAGGCAGCGGCAAGTATTCGTGAGACTTGTGAACATCTAAAGCCGGTTCTACACGATAGGCTTGAAACTTGATACTGCCCCCCCCCCCCCCCCCCAGACGTGTAAATTACTGAAAAATTAGAACCTAACTGGCCAAAATTTCGCAGTTTCGACGGAAAGAACGAACATTGCCAGGGATAGCAAGGCACAAATCTAGGCACAAACCTAGGCGGCGGATGTGGAACATCCTTTCTGCGCAGGCGTATCTTTTTGGGTGAAGGCAACTGGTCAGTAAACCCACATATGCTACCTGAAGGCGTGAATGTTGCCGGATTCGAGCCCTCGTTATGTAATGAACGAGAAGAAAGGGAACCGATGGGCACGATTTTTATTAATCATGTCATAAGAAGCCAACAAACCATCACGTGCTCGTGACGCCTGCGCCAGAAAGGATGTTCCACATCCGCCGCCATGGTTTGTGAGTGATGGCGCTGGCTAACACTCCCAGGGTTAGTTCTAGTTGTAAGACAAATACCCCTGAACGTGGATGGGAAAGCGGCGCCGCGGTAGCTCAATGGAGAGAGCCTCGCACGCGCAATGCCAAGACGTCGGTTCGTTCCCCACCTGCGGTCAGTTGTTTGTTCATCGATTTTTATTTTCATTAATTTACAATTTAATTCATTTAATAAGTACAAGTAATTTCCTCTATGTTGTCCTTGGTGTCATTGTTTGGGGGCTTCTTATGACATGATTAATAAAAATCGCGGCTCTCGGTTCCCTTTCTTCTCGTTCACTAACATTGTTTTGTAGTTTAAAACAATAAGTTTTCTTTGTCAACCCTCCCAGACTTTCCTGACCGTGGCTGCTGGGATGTGCTGTCTTTCCGCACGTTTGTAAAATTTGAGTACGTGCCCAATCGTTGACTCCAACCTCTGTCCCCCGCGCAGCTTCCCGATGTGCTCTAACCTTTAGGCCACCATCATACGTGCACTTGAATCGTGCCAACGCCAACAATACGATCAGCGCATTTGTCGCGTTGAATAGCACAGGTGTGTGAGAGAACATGCGCGCGCGCCAGTTTTCTTGATGCAATAGACGTAGGAACGGTATAGGTAAATTTATAGCATTTCATTAACGAGCTTGTGAAGCTTGTTAAGGACGGTAAGGCTGGTAAGCTTGTTAAGGTTGGTAATATTGACCAGCTTGCGTGTGTAATCTATAAATTTCAAGGTGTGCGTTGTATCTGCATAATGTTTTAACTGTTGGAGTTAGAACATATAAGATAAAAGGCACACGCTGTGGATAGAATGTTTCATGTTGTCTTTTCGCGTTGCAATTATAAAAATTGAAATGGCGTAAGTTTGGACAGTTGATGTTCCGTTTCTGCATCTAGCGCAAAGCACAGGACTAGGACAGGGTGTCTTCTTCAGTTCTTCACTCTGTCCTTGTCTTGCGTTGTGCGCTAAATGCTGGAATTATAAAAAAGTTATGAGAAATAATTCAGCCAAGACCATAAAACCTGGCCATAGCAACTGCGGCGTTTGAATAACATAGCAACTATCTAGCATACCGAGGCATCCGATCAGAACATCATGGCGACGGCGACGATGGCGATGAATTCGCCTGTGGTGACAGCAGGTCAAGGCATCTCTCCTTTATGCCTCTCTCACTTTCTGTAGTGACCACATTATTGCTATCCCAGTACTATGAAATCGCAGGGGAAGAAACAGGAGTTTCAGGACGAGATAATGTGAAACGTTGGTGTGAGACTGAATTGTGCCTGGGGATTCACAGTTCTCATTCTTCGGGCGAAAGTGGCCAGCTCTAATCCCCAACAAAATTTTTAACTTCGTGGTAGCGGTTCAATGAACTCGTTCTTCTTCAGTTTCACTTAAAGTGGCCTTATTGGCAACGGTGATTAGGATTATATAACGCTCACAATGCAAATCGCTCGCATTCAGGTTTCAATATTTTGTGCGTCAATATCGCGGAGTCATAAAAAAGACGGTTAACACTCACAGATGACGAATGTCGAGATGGCCATCTTTGAAAATCCAACGCCAGCGTGGGAAAATACCAAGGAGAATAGGTAGATGAACGGCAGAGCGGCAAAGCCGTGCAGGATGTTCAAATAAAAGATCCATTCTGCGAAAGAGAAGCAGATGTCTCGTAAGAATGCAGAATTGAAAAACTAAGCTACTCTTCGCGCACGAGACGCGTACGAGGTGTAATGCATTAAGGTAGCCAAGAGTAGGCAAAGTCCAGTTGTGACAACCTGAATGCAAAATTTGACTAAATAATAAGGGTGTCCCGTTAGCCGAACTGTTCAACGAAACGACAGAATAAAACAACACGATGCAAGATACGATTTTAAGGCCTACGGTGTTTGGCGGTTAGAACAAACAATTGATGGCTTCACATAATCCGACTATATATATATTTATATATAGAAAGTGCAACTGATGGTGCTTTGCATTGGACCACCGTAAGTTGCACGTCGCTTCTTGATTAGGCAGGACGTGTATCGAATGAGCTCCTGAACAACACTTTGCAGTCTATAGTGAACGCTGCTTCAATAATTGATTCGGGACCTCAAAGAGTTGCGACGTAATGGTGGCGCCTTTCTCTCGCAATTACAGCTAAATCGCCACTGCAATTTATGTTACTGCCTTGTTATGTCATTTTACCTTTCCCGTCAACAGTGCCTGTTTTTTTTTTTTCTTCCTGTTTTGCCACGCCTAACACGGAGGATCCCTGCCAAAGGGAGCGAAGCGATCCTCAGCAGCGCAGGGTTGGGTGCTTAGGTAGATGTCATTGTGTAGCGGCCGCAGACCAATGAATAGTTGCATGTTACTGCGAAATAGTTTAGTGTTAAATATTCAATTGCGCGTTATAGTGAACTGGTTATAGTGAACAAGTCTCAGCGGCGCATACGCAGAGCGTGTCCATGTCGCACGTACTCCTCCCGTCGCCCAGGACCGTGCCCCTGGCAGAGCGCGAGGACGCATTGCGAAGCGGCAAACCTTATGTTACGAGCGCTCTAGTGACACGGGCAAACTTTTGACGAAAAAATACTGACGCTTCGCCATTACACACTCTGTATCATCATCAGCCTATATTTATGTCCACTGCAGGACGAAGGCCTCTCCCTGCGATCTCCAATTACCCCTGTCTTGCGCTAGCGTATTCCAACTTGCGCCTGCGAATTTCCTAACCTCATCATCCCACCTGACTTTCTGCCGTCCTCGACTGCGCTTCCCTTCTCTTGGTATCCATTCTGTAACCCTAATGGTCCACCGGTTATCCATCCTACGTATTCTGTACTCTGTATAGGCCACTATAATCCCGTTCCCGCGGCAGTTTAGCCGGCCTACAAACCAAGGCGCGTCGGCCTCCTTAGCATTTGCGCAAAGGCACATATTGAGTCGCAAAACAGGCAGGATTCCCCAGCAAAACGTTCCCAAGGAGGTAAGATTCCCGAGAAAAAAGAAGTGTCATCTTTCTCACTGGGAACATTTTGGTCGGGCAAACGGGAGAAAGATGCTCTCGTAAGCTTCGCTGCTTTTTAGCGTAGGCACTCGTCGCAGCCATATGGTCGAAGGAAACTTGGCAACCATGGCTCAAATGTAGGGCCTCCTAGATTGAGCACTAAGGTGCTGCCTGATCACGGAGGCCACGGTTGCTGAAGATATACAGTACGTCGTCCATCTGCAGAGGCATTATTGCGCATCGTCACAAAATTTGCATTTCCGTTTTCGTGCCGAATGCTGGTAACTGTGTTCCGAGGTTGCGCATCTACCCCCTTCCTCCCCCCCCCCCCCCCACCGCTTTTTTTTTCTGTTTGAATGTAAACGTAACAAGCGGCGAGCCCGCTGAAACTATCGTTTCTTTTTCGAAAAATATAACTTAGGCATGCGTGTTGACTACTTACGCATGAAGCTGTAGCTCAGCGTTTTCGCTTGGTAATAGATAATGGGTGGCAGTACAAAGATGGCTGTGCCCATGTAAAACACAAAATCTGAAATAAAACTTAAGGTCCAGTACAGTACTGGCCAATGCCTGCGATGCTGTGCAGGTGTTTCACCTGCGAAAAGAAAATCGAATGTGTCACTATATGAAGTGTTGCGAAAGGATTTAAAGAAAGTCATTTAATAAGAAGCGGTGTGCAACAAAGGCTATTAGCCTATCCCATATCTGGCTATTTCTACGCACTGTGTGATTACAGGTTTTATCGACTATGTGCATATGACCTCTAAGACCATTCCGCAGTTCTCCTAATACCCCGTTCTGTTAAGCCGTACATGAAACTTAAAGGGTCCGTTAAACGGTTCGGATAAATTTTGTAGGCGCGTAAGGTACAGCTATGGTAAATCATTCGCCTCACAATTTAAGTGAAGCTTCTGATATTAAGAGAGCTACGGACGATTACAAGTTACTCTCCTCCCCAGCCATGTCTTTTTTCTCAACTCGTTTGCCGAGTGATCGGGGCTAAGCTCCGCCTTCACTGGCTCTACGTCATGATGGGACGTCGTGTCGTCTACTTACGGTTGTCTTGGAGCCAGCGCGCGAAGCCCCATCAGCCTCTCCGCTAGCCGCCTGGCCGTCGATCCCCAGCGAGAGCTATTCAAGCAGCGTGCGTTGCGAGAGTTCTGTCTCAGCGCCGAGAGTGTATGGTATCCCGGTAACCACAGGCGAGCTGGCCGTTTTGAAAGAGGAGCAGAGGCATGAACTTAAGCCCCTTCATGCCACTACCTCTGTGATAAAGAGTCTTTAGCATAAACGGGAGCGGCCTGAGCGGTGCAGCCACCTGGTGGCGCAGTGCTTAACCAGCCAAACACAGAGCTAACATTGCTGTAACCAAGTGTAAAACACTTTAAACATTAAAAAAAAACGTGGTGAAGATTACTCTCCTGCCGACAATTTACACCAGCAGCAAAGTAGAATACACTTGGTTACTGTTATATTAGCTCTGTGTTTCGTTGAACTTTGTGCCACCAGGTGGCTGCACCATGCAGGCAGTTCACGTTTGCGCCTCCAGTCATCCCGTAAAACGCCCAGTCCACTTGCGCTTGCGTTTACTCTAATACCGGACACGCTAGACTTAATTGTCGTAGTAATCCATCGGCGTAGAAGTGACGGCCGCAAAGGCGTAAGATGCTGGCACCGATCGGATACCGACAGTCCGATGCGCTGCCGCCACTCCGCTCGTCCGCTACCTTGCAGAGAGACACGATGTCGCAACTTGACATATTTACAGTCGCTACGTTTGCGGCCCACAACGCAACAAGGGCGAACCATGGGGCTCGCGAAAAGAAATATCGAGACCGACACTGACCGCGCAACTCTCGTCAAGACGGAGCACGTTGTAGCACAAACAGACGCGATTTGCTGTGTGCCGGAACTGCTTGACTGTAGTGACAAATTGTCGAAGGGTACGCATTTCGGCTGGTTGGTTCATGATTACGAGCAGAAAACAGCGCTAAACGACAGGACGAAGAGAAGGGCGCAGACCACAGCACTGGGTCTGTGCCATTCGCTTCGTCCTGTCGTTAAGCGAAAATTTGCCAAAATTCCGAATATTGCGAACTATTCTTCACCATAAAGTTGTAAAAATAATTAATGACGCGCCGATGGGCAGTCAATCGGATAGCTCGCCCTGCTGCCGTCCAGTGTTGTACCGAACGGCGTTCCAAGGAACGGCGTTCCTAGAAGTAGTTACTTTTGGGAGGAATGGAGGAACGCCACCGTTCCATTAAGGGTCGGCGGAACTGTAACGGTAACTCATTAAGTTTGCGAAGGAACGGCAGAGGGAACGGAGTTCCTTCTGTAAACGTTCCACGGCAGTGAACAGACGAACGCACGTACGCAGCACATCATGCAGGACGGATGGGCTACCGCGTGAGGCGCAAAGAACTACCGCTTGCCTGTCACGTGACTATAGTGCATTTTTTCGTGAGTTCTCCGCTATATTTTTTTATCACTAGGGTTAAAGAATGTCACGTGACGCTCCCTCCTGCAGAGAACCAGCTAAAGACAGAGTTGGCTGCGGTGACCACACCAGCCAGTGCAGATGTTGCCACCTCGTCAGCGCCCGAAGATTTCTTGTCGTTTGGGCAGTAAACCCATCCAGCCGAGCAACATGATGAGCTGTCGCGGTACCTGTTGGTACCAGTTGACTACCCGCTGTAACCGATGAAGAACTTCGAGGGACTGAACCAACTTTTCCTCAAGTACAGCACAGCAGTACCCTCAAGCGCTTCGGTGAACGGCTCTTCAGCATTACCATCTAACTGCTGACGAAGAAACGGGTTCGTCTGTCCGACACCAACATCAAGATGCAACTCTTGCTGAGCTCAAACAAGGTACTTTACTAAGTAACGAATATTTCCTTCCTCTTATTTTCGTTCCGGTCATACTGCAATATTGAATCGGCATTCATTAAACGCCTATGTACTGTTGCTTTCGATGAAGTTTCTTGTGCAAGAAATTTAATTATTTTGATGCTTGTGAGTAACTTTCTAATTGCACCTCTGAAGCGCGGTATCCTGACGGCGCAATTGAAGACCGAAGTGACAGGTGCCGTATGTGTTCCATTGTAATAGACGAGCACCAAAGTTGCAGTTAGACATGCCTGCTCCCAGAACCAATTCGTGTGGGATCGTTTCTTTGAATTATATTTATCACCTGATAATCTGCTGTTGCAGATGTTCAAATTCGTATAATATACGTAGTTCGATGCGAGTTCTAAATTGCTCACTTTATTTCGCCTTAGGATTATCCGACACTATATTTTAATTTAAAAAAAAATCAAATGTAACGTTAATGTAACCACACGTTCCAATGTTCGAAGTGTAACTGGAACGCGTTCCTTTCGCATTAAAGAACTTGTAACGGGAACTCGTTTCAATATTGAGAAGGAACGAATTTTTGTTCCTGTTTTTGAGGAACGTGTACAACACTGCTGTCGTCATATGGTCACCTCGTGTCACTTGGTCACGAGCGGCTGAAAACGCAGGGAAGTGGCGTACTGCGATAGGTAGCGATGCACATTTTGAAAACCTTATAATTAATTAGACGCTTTACGCGGAGCGCTTAAGAGGCTCCAATTAATGATCAGAATGACCTATCCTAACGGCTCGGTACGTTTGTACAAGGTTGTCAAAATTGTTTCAGGGTCGGCATGATGACGATCGCTGAAATTTTCTTTCAGTCGGGTTGCGAACAAAAAATTGGCCTTCTTGCTTCTGGCTGAATGAATAATATCTGCGCAATGTGCTATGCCTTCTAGGAAATTTAAGGCGAAAGCCTTAAGTGGCTCATACCCCCGATGGCCTTGAAAAAAAAAAACACGTAGTCCGGTCCAGTGGTACAAAACTTATCACCAGCAATGGCTCATACCACCCTAAGCAAACGAAAATGCAATTGCTAATCCCTCTCGTAGTGCAGAGGCTACACGCACTCAGCAAAGTGGGGCGAACTGTGCATAAATTCAGTGGAGTCATGCATACAACGTACAGAAACGCGGCGTCTAGTCGAGTGGTGAATAAAAACCACGTCACCTTCTCAATGGCTCATCATACCCCCGTAAGGCTGAGGCTACAAGCGCTCAGCAAAGTGAAGCGAATAGTGCATACTTTCATTGAAATCACCCATACAACACACAGAACAGTATACGTTGCAATTCCCTGTTGAGAGGATGCAACCTAAAGTCAAAGCGAAACGTCGTTGGCGCGAGCCTGACCCCGCTTTACGACCGCGCGAAGCCGCAGCTACGCGTCAAAAACGAGTCAAAGAAGCTGAATTGCGAAATAAGCAACGCGACGATGTGAGACGGCGCATTACCAAGTGTGCAGCAGGCTTTCGCCTTGACGTATTACAGGAGTGTTACAAGCTGCCGAACTTTCTTTTTCTAAAGCATTCAGAGATTTCACCGTGTTGATTTCACCGTCTTGCCGAACGAGTTTCCTCTTATTTCTTGTTTGTCGTCCTTCTAAAGCATTTGCATCCAATTTAACATCTCTGCTTGTTTGGTGTTGGTGACTCCGGGTAGTGTACTTTCACTTTTTATTACCTTGTACGTGGTCGACGGATTTTTTTACCTCTTTCGTCATTCCAATGTCCGCGTTTTCAAAGTACGGACATTTGAGCCCTCTCGGTGCCCATTTATATTTAGAACCTTGCTTCTAAGACTCTCTTCAAAACAAGTTTTGCTCTGCTCTTCTCTGATTTCGAAATAAGTTGACAGCCCGTGACACTGCAGTGCCTCATTTAGCGTTTTACTATTGGCACCCTAATGATCAGCGGACCGCCGCCCTTTCGTTTACTTTGAAACGCGACAAGGTTTCCTGTGGTAATTCCTCACATTGCGGTGTTTAAAAATGTTAGCACTGGCACCATTACACAGGTTATTACAATTACAAGAAATTACAAGAAATTTACAAGAAAGTACAAGAAATTTAGAACTGTCTTTCTAAATTACTTGTACTGCTTCAAATTCTTTTTTTTTGTGCCACAAATGTATCTGTTTTGTCATAGCAGCGTTCCGCTCTCTTCATCCTCATCCTTGGTTCGAGTAGGTATTTCCTTTCATTTGGGTACACCCAGGTATTTATATTGCCCGATAGTGTTTATTAATTCCTGTCGAATTTACACCAATTTGTTACTTGTTTCCTCGTTACAGACCACGATCCACTATTTCTCCGCGCTTAAAATGAAGGCCGAGATAATTGGCCTTGTTGGCACACGTGTCTGCAAGCCTCTTATAATTATCTGAATTGTTAGCCAGTTCCACTATCTAGTGGGCCGAAAGACTGCTTGTGGTACCAGCTGCCCCGTTAGGGTGTAAAGAAAGACCAATTTACGATTAATCGTGCAAACGATTAATATAAAGGGCACTTCCTTGCTGCACTCCTCGGCGAATTTCTACCTGCTCTGTGCATCTTAAACCTTACCATACCATTTGTACCCGGTTATCCCTCAGTTGTGCGAATTGGGAAATATCTGTACTGCTGCTCGAAAACATTCTATGGAAACCTTTTTCTACGTTGTCATAGGTTCCCTTAATATCCAGAAACGATATTCGTAGTCCGCTCTGAACCATTATACTACGCACTTAGCAGAACGATACGATCCTGTAAGTTTCGGTCTGGCCTGAATTCATTCTGTAGTTCACCCCAATTTTCCATTATTTTTTCCATCCAAGTTTACCACTCCGTTCTTTAGCAATCAAAGTCGCGGCACGCCACGTTGCGGCAGGGCTCTCGGCTACGTCTTATGGACGGCCGCTGGCTGCAGCGGCCGTGCCTTATGTCTGCGATTTGTTGTAGTGGCTTATATTCGAACCAAACACTTTAAGCGGCCCACCTTCTGCACCCTTTCGGCAATCGGCAGCAGCACAAAGTTGCTGCACATGAGGCTAGACGCCAACGGCAGGAAGATGGACCGCAGCACCTTGGGTAGCAGGTCACGGTACGTGTTCTGGCTCTTCACGTTCTCGTCCTCCGCCACCTTGGAGCCGTAGTCCAGCTGCGTCACTTCAACGCGAAAAATGGCGTCCTGGACGCCGGTGAGGTATCTTAGGCGTCCCGTGTTGTACAGCGTTGTGATGATCAGCGCGCAGTGCGGGATATCGCCGTTGTACCACAGCAAAGTACTGGGAAGACAAACACGACGTGGTCAGCACTGTGCGGTAATGCAGAGTAAAGCAGCGCTTGGAGCTCTTTGGTACAGCATGAGAGCGTGGCTGGAACAGTGGTTCTTTGTCTTACGCGCGATTTTTAGGAGTTAACTGATGCATAGAAATCTGTGATCTACGTACATCACATGCAAGGACGATATATACAAAGGAAGAATGACAAATGCACATGGCCCTGGTGCGAGTGCATTCTTTCGTTCTCGTCTGTGTCCAGTTTACGCAGGTGATCATGAATTACCAACTCGCCCGAACGTGTACAATAGCATCCTGCGACCTAACATCATCTTTGCATAGCTAAGCAATTTATCACGGAACAAGCAACCGTGCTAAGCAACTAAGTAGAATGAGACGATTGGTCAAGTGCTCCCTCAACTAGTTTGTGAGTGAGCACTTGTCGAGTTATCTACCTTGACCTGTTTCATTTCATGGTCTGTTCGGTTACTTAGGTTGAACATGTACCATCAGCGTAAATTCAAGCAGCGCTGATGGTACACCAAGAAATTACGCAGCTGCTATACGACCCGAATAAACCCACCTTTACAATTGGTGAGCTGCGGGGTACAACAGAAAATCTGGAACTTTGCAACCAGACACTACAGCCCATCTTCATTATGCCGGAAGACGGATCACCCCCAACCGCAATCCGCTGCCCCGGTGACTACCGTGGTTTGTCCTGGGCCCTTACGTCAACGCGGCCCACCCATCTTCAGCGGTACAGAAGATCATGACGTGGATGACTGGCTTGCTGATTACGACCGGGGGAACATCCACAACCACTGGGAAGGCACCAAAAAAACTGAATACGTGTCGTTTTACTTGAGCGGTATCGCCAGCGTGTTGGCACCAAACCATGAACGTGATCGCACGACGTGGGCGGCCTTTCAAAGCTAGCGTAACGGATGTATTAGGGCGCCCTGCCGTTCGCAAGCTTCGTGCCGAGCAACATTTGCGTGGTCGTGCGCAACAGAGCGGAGACATTACAGTTATATAGAAGATGTTGGGGACCTCTGCAGCCGCGTTGACGTCACAAGGCTCATGCCGAGAAGATCATGCATTCAAAGGCATGAAGACGACGCCTTCCAGATACTGTGGCGAAAATCTGGCAACAGTGTCTGAACTCATCATTCTATGTTAAGGCTTTGACGGATTACGAAAACAACGTGTAGCTAACCGCCGGTCTCCGCTACAGGCACGTTCGCTGCTGCTACAGATCAAGGAGTTCGTCCGTGAGGAAGGGAAGGTGAGCGGCCGCTTTCGCTGATGCC